>NC_053425.1:59643173-59783093 GCF_007990345.1 Gossypium hirsutum | reverse complement strand
GAATTTCCAGACACTGCCCAGTCTGAGTACTAGTCGCTTCAAAATCATATCTTGAGTTTCACAACTCAAAAATCAGTTTTGTGATTTTTCCCTGAAACTAGACTCATGTCCCCACCTATGGATTTTTTTCTAGAATTTTGGTCGGGCCAATTAGTACAGTTTATTAGTCAAAGTCTCCCATGTTACAGGGGTCGACTACACTGACCTTTTCCCATTCCGACTGGGATATCTCTCTGCACAGAGCTTCAATACTGATGCCGTTTGTTTCTATGGAAACTAGACTCAGAGAGGAATCCATACATATATGGTATGACCCTAATTATCTCTGGTCAATTTATAGTGAATTTCCAAAGGCGGAACAGTGAATCCAGAAACTGTTCTGGCCCTGTTACACAAGAACCCGAATATCTCTTTCTGTACTGTTCCTATAATTGTTTCGTTACTTCCATATGAAAGTAGATTCATCAAGGTTCGATTACATAATTTATTCACTATTTAATTCCACTCCTACGAATTCTTGTGATTTTTCCAATCCACACCACTGCTGCTATCAGCTTCTGTTTTCAAAGTGAACCTTACCTAATTTGGGGTTTCATGGACCAACTAGGGCCTTGTCATACATAAGCCCACATATGATCATACTTAGCCATTCTAGTGGCTGATCATTTGCTCAACACTTCCATTCCAACATAGTTACATCATGAAACCATCTATACATTCATAAATACGAATGGTCTAATGCCATACTCCACTTCTACAAGCCATTTTCGCATGGCTGTACACTTATACATTTCATAAAGTACTCGAAAGACAACAATGGGTAGTCCTATACATGCCATATCAAAATTCAACCAAAATAGTACCCAAAAGAGCCTTTGATAGTGTGGGCGACTTCGACTTCAAGATCCCGAGTCCGATAGCTGGAGAACCAAAAATCTATAAAACAGAGGAGCAATGTAACGAGTAAGCAATTTATGCTTAGTAAGTTTGAGCAAGGAATTCCAGCATGCACAAAGATAGCACACATTTAGCTAAACGGAATATTTCATAATACGCAATTTACCGATATCAAACTTGCTTCACAACATTAATAACCCTTATGTACATACACAATAAACTAACTTGGCCGAAGGCCGGTAGCTCGTTTATCAACTGAGCGAACATTTATTGTAAGGGCTCGATTAAATTCAACACATACGTAACATATCCCCATATTGGGATGTTTTCGAGTATTCGCTGGAATTTTACAGCAAGCTCATTCATTACCAAATCACGTACCTTCGGGATTTAACCGGATATAGCTCCTCGTTCAAATGCCTTCGGGACATAGCCCGGTTTTAGTAACTCACACAATGCCTTCGGGACATAACCCGGATTTAACAACTCGCACGAATGCCTTCGGGACTTAACCCGGATTTAACAACTCGCACGAATGCCTTCGGGACTTAACCCGGATTTAATAACTCGCACGAATGCCTTCGGGACTTAACCCGGATTTAATAACTTGCACGAATGCCTTCGGGACTTAACCCGGATTTAGTATCTCGCACAAAGGCCTTCGGATCTTAATCCGGATATATTCACTTAGCACAAAGCCTTCGGGACTTAGCCCGGACAGCATTCAATTAATCATGCACATCTAACAATAATTCATAGCACATTCATATTTCATTTTCGTTTACGAAACTCAAACACAAGGCACATATTGTCCTTGCACATTCGGCTCAATAGCCACACATAGAGCATGATTTAATCACATCGAAATTTAAGATCTCTTACTCAAGAACTTACCTCGGGTGTTGTCGAACGATTCCGCTAGCTATTCAACCACTTTTTCCTTCCCTTTATCGGTTTTATTTCCCCTTTGCTCTTGAGCTTAATCAAACAAATAAATTGATTTCATCATTTTAGGCATCAAAAGATGAACACAAGGCACTTAGCCCATATTTATACATTAGACATTAAAGTCTCATACATGCAAAAATCATGCATCAACACAACATATTAGCTAATTTCATTCCCCTTGCCGAATATGCATGTCCATTTTTGGGGTCGATTTCAACACTTAATACACACATATACACACTAGTAAAGCATCCTCCCCCTTTTCATCGATTTAACACATGCATTGCTCATCAACATGCAAAGTTACATTCGGCCTTAGCACACATCTTGCTAGCCGATTCTTCTCCCTTTAGCAACCAATGCACATATGTGCTCACACAAAAATGCTAAAAAGGAGGTTCAAGAATCATCAAGCCATCATCACATGCATCATTAACAAGCTTCATATTTTGCATGCAATGGCATTAACACAACCTCCACCTAGGCCGAATCTTAACTTATCCTCATGCCTCATCACCACAACATCAAACACCAACCAAGAATGATGCATCCATGGTCAAGTGCCATTTCCATCACATAGCAAGATTTAGACCATGGGCTAGGTAGAACTCAAGCTAACAACTAAAACATGCATGCATCTCATGGAACATCATTAAACATACCTTGCCTAGCTACATGCATGGCCGAATCTCTTCACCTTTCTTCTTCTTTCCTCCTTAAAATTTTTGGCCAAGGATGAACCAAAGGATGAGAAATTTTTTTCTTTGTTTTTCTTTCTAATTTAGGCTAAAATGGAGGTGAGAAAGGATGAACACAAACTTTTCTCCTTTCTTCTCTTGAGCTCACGGCAATGGGGGGAACAAACACCACACACACATTTTTTTTTCTTTTGTTTTCCATTTCTTTATTACCCATACTCCTTATTTTATTCTTCCACTAACAAAACATGTTTCATGACATGTTTTGCCCATCCTTCCTTGTCATGGCCGGCCACTACTCATTAGGGGGGGAAATTTGACATGCAAGTCCCCCCTTTGTCCACATGCACTAGTAGGTCCTCACACATTGACCTATCACATTTTAGAATTTTCTCACATAAGTCCTATTGACTAAATTCACATGAAATCAACCCAATGAAGCTTGAAATTTTCACACATTCATAATTACATATTCTACACAATAAGTATCACATTCAAACATTTCGGTGACTCGGTTTAGCGGTCCCGAAACCACTTCCCGACTAGGGTCAACTTTGGGCTGTCACAACTCTCCCCCACTTAAGAAATTTTCGTCCCCGAAAATCTTACCGGTAAATAGGTTTGGGTATCGTTCTTTCATCGAGCTCTCGGTCTCCCAAGTAGCTTCCTCGATCCCGAGTTTGAGCCATAACACCTTTACTAGCGGAACTCTTTTGTTTCGCAACTCCTTCACTTCACTAGCTAGGATACGCATCGGTTCTTCTTCATAGCTCATGTCGACTTGAATTTCAACCTCTGATGGGCTAATTATATGCGATGGATCAGATCGATAGCGTCGAAGCATCGAAACATGAAAGACATCATGAATCTTTTCAAGCTCCGGGGGCAAAATCAATCTATACGCAACCGGACCAACTCGTTCAGAGATTTCGTACGGCCCAATGAATCTTGGGCTCAACTTGCCCTTACGGCCGAACCTGAGTATCTTTTTCCAAGGTGAAACCTTAAGGAACACTTTGTCTCCCACCTGATACTCGATGTCTTTTCATTTCAAATCTGCGTACGATTTCTGACGATCCGTGGATACCTTCAGACTTTCACGGATTACCTTTACTTTCTGTTCAGCATCTCTAATCAAATCAACTCCGAAAATTTTGCTTTCACCGAGCTCGGTCCAAAACAATGGTGTACGGCATTTACGACCGTACAAAGCCTCATAAGGTGCCATCTTAATACTTGATTGAAAACTATTGTTGTAAGCGAATTCAATCAAAGGTAAATACCGTTCCCATGAACTACTGAACTCGAGGATGCAACATCTCAACATATCCTCAAGTATCTGAATTATCCGCTCGGATTGACCATCGGTTTGGGGGTGAAAAGCAGTGCTAAAATGCAACTTGGTACCCAGAGCTTCTTGCAATTTCTTCCAAAATCGTGAGGTGAATCTCGGATCTCTATCCGACACGATAGAAACAGGTACCCCGTGTAATCTCACAATTTGATAAACGTACAATTCAGCTAGTTTATCCAATGAAAAATCCGTACGTACGGGGATGAAATGAGCCGACTTAGTCAGTCTATCAACAATAACCCATATCGCATCCTTCTTACTTGCTGACAAAGGCAGTCCGGACACAAAGTCCATTGTGACTCGATCCCATTTCCACTCGGGTATCATGATCGGCTGGAGTAATCCTGAAGACACTTGATGTTCCGCGTTCACTTGTTGACATATTAAACATCTCGAAACAAAGTCAGAGATGTCCCGTTTCATACCATGCCACCAAAATTGACGTTTCAAATCGTTGTACATTTTCGTACTCCCCGGGTGAATTGACATTCGGCTACAATGGGCTTCGTTCAGAATCATCGAAATGAGTTCCGAATTCCTTGGAACACACAAATGATTTCTGAACCTCAAACAATCATCATCATCAATTTGAAATTCCGATTCCTCGTTCGGAAAACACTTAGACCGTTTTGCAACCAATTCATCATCGACTTTCTGAGCTTCACGAATTTGGTGAGTCAATAATGGTTTAGCTTTTAATTCAGCTACTAACACACTGTCTGGTAAAACAGACAAATGCACGTTCATCGCTCGTAAAGCAAACAATGACTTCCGGCTTAAGGCGTCCGCAACCACGTTAGTCTTTCCCGGGTGGTAATCAATGACAAGCTCATAATCTTTCAACAACTCAAGCCAACGTCTTTGTCGCAGATTCAAGTCTAGTTGAGTCATCAAATATTTGAGACTTTTGTGATCCGAAAATACATGGCACTTCTCACCAAACAGATAATGTCGCCATATTTTTAAAGCAAACACGATGGCAGCTAGTTCGAGATCATGGGTCGGATAATTCCTCTCGTGTGGCTTCAATTGTCTCGACGCATAGGCCACGACTCGACCTTCTTGCATCAATACGCGACCCAACCCAAGTAGGGATGCGTCACTATAAATGACAAACTCTTTACCTGATTCGGGTTGCACCAAAATTGGAGCTTCAGTCAAATGAGTTTTCAGTTGGTTGAAACTTTTCTGACATTTCTCCGTCCACTCGAACTTAACATCCTTTTGAAGTAGCTTCGTCATTGGTGTGGCTATCATCGAGAAACCTTTCACAAATCGTCGGTAATAACCGGCGAGCCCCAAAAAGCTCCGAACTTCAGTAATATTTCTCGGAGGTTTCCAGTCAAGTATGGCTGAAATTTTGTTCGGGTCAACTCGAATACCCGACGCGGATACCACATGACCCAAGAAGCTAACCTCTCTTAACCAGAACTCACACTTACAGAACTTAGCATATAACTGCTTATCCCGCAAAATTTGCAGCACTAGCCTCAGATGCTCAGCATGTTCGGTCTCATCTCTTGAATAGACCAAAATGTCATCAATGAACACAACTACGAACTGATCCGAATACGGTCTGAAGATCCGATTCATCAAATCCATAAATACCGCAGGGGCATTAGTGAGCCCAAACGGCATCACTAAGAATTCGTAGTGACCATATCTCGTTCTGAAGGCAGTTTTGGGAATATCTGGATCTCGAATTCGCAACTGATAATAGCCCGATCTCAAATCTATTTTTGAGAACACTGAGGCTCCCTTCAGTTGGTCGAACAAATCATCGATGCGCGGCAACGGATATTTGTTCTTTATCGTCACTTTATTCAGCTGACGATAGTCAATGCACAACCTCATGGTTCCGTCCTTCTTTTTCACGAACAATACTGGTGCACCCCAAGGTGAGAAACTTGGTCGAGCGAAACCTCTCTCCGTCAGTTCTTGCAACTGAGCTTTCAACTCCTTTAACTCGGTTGGTGCCATACGATACGGAGCTATCGAAATCGGCGTAGTCCCAGGTACAAGCTCAAAACCAAACTCTACCTCCCGAACATGTGGTAAACCCGGTAATTCTTCCGGAAAAACATCCGGGTATTCACAAACCACCGGCACAGATTCGGGTTTCTTTTCTAATTCTTTGTCATCAAGCACATATGCAAGGTATGCTTCGCACCCTTTTCTTACATATTTCTGTGCCAACATTGCTGATATTACAGCTGGCATCCCCTCCAAGTCCTCAGACTCAATTCGGACTACTTCGTTATTTGCGCACCTCAAATCAATAGTCTTGCTCTTGCAATTCACAATCGCATCATGCGCAGTCAACCAATCCAACCCAAGGATAACATCAAATTCATCAAACGGCAAAAGCGTCAAGTCCGCTGGAAAATAGGAACCTCGAATTTTCCAGGGGACATTTCTTACACACTTTGTCGACAAGCACGTAACGACCCAAGGGATTTGACACCCGAATTACAAACTCAGTAGACTCAATAGATAAAGTCTTACTGGATGCTAAGGTTTCACATATGTAAGAATGGGTAGAACCGGGGTCAATCAAAGCAATTACATTAGTATCAAAGAGGGTGAATGTACCGGTAATAACATCAGGCGAAGAAGCATCCTCGCGGGCACGTATAGCATAAGCTCTAGCAGGCGCACGGGCTTCGGATCTGGTTATATCATCTCTAGATCCTCTCTGACCACCACCAGCATTGCCCATATTTCCAGATGGTCTACCTCGAGCAGTGGTAGCACCCGGTCTCCCACTCTGATTTGCATTCTGTCCCGACAACCTCGGGCAATCTTTAATGAAGTGGTCCACTGATCCGCATTTGTAACAGGAGCGGTCAGGAAATCTACAACTCCCCGAATGCCATTTACCGCAATATCGGCATTTCGTCCTGTCTCGACGTTCATTCCCAACACTGGCGACCGAAGTGCCTCGTGTACCCACAGGGGGTCGATCACGATCTCGTCCAAAAAGGCCCGAAGTGCCTCTAAACTGGCCTGCATCATCTCGAAATCTCTTCGATGTCTGTTGAAGAGACCTCCCCGAGGATGTTTTACGAAACTCTCCAGTTCCCTCATCAACTCTTTGCTTTTCTTTTCTAAGCTCTTCGGCTTTACAAGCTCGTTCAACAAGTACCACGAACTCTTGTATTTCAAGAACGCCAACGAACATTTTTATATCTTCATTCAGCCCATCCTCGAAGCGTTTACACATAACAGCTTCGGACGAAACACATTCCCGAGCGTATTTGCTAAGTCTAACAAATTTTCGCTCGTAATCAGTAACCGACATGGAGTCTTGCTTAAGCTCAAGAAATTCCTTCCGTTTTTGATCAACAAATCTCTGACTGATATACTTTTTCCGAAACTCAGTTTGGAAAAACTCCCAAGTTACTTGCTCTCGGGGCACAATAGAAGTCAGAGTACTCCACCAATAGTAGGCAGAATCACGTAGCAAGGAGATAGCACACTTTAGGCATTCATCGGGTGTACAAGATAGCTCATCGAGTACCCGGATAGTGTTGTCCAGCCAAAATTCAGCTTGCTCGGCATCATCGCTATCCATAGCCTTAAATTCAGTAGCCCCATGTTTTCGGATTCTGTCAACTGGGGCTTATGTGACCTTATTTGGTCCGTTACCGGCGGTATTGTAGGTGCGGGGGTAGTATTTGTTCGGGAATGGAGGTTGTGGAACAGCCATATTAGTTCGAATGTATTGGTTAAACCAATCATTCATCACGCTATAGAATGCTTGTCTAGCTTCATCATTCTGATTACTAGCATTAGGTTGAGAGTTTGCCGGCACTGTCCCTTGTACGGGAGCAGGCGCTACACTCTCAAGATCATCAGCTACCTCTCGGTCACGATCGGGATCCATTACTATAAATAAACACATTTACAATTGTCGGAAATCACCACACTATCAAGTAATCACATAAAATGGCATGTATAGCTAGACCCAAAACATTACGGTAGTCCTAGAATCGACTAAACCGTAGCTCTGATACCAATAAAATGTAACACCCCGAACCCGAGACCGACACCGGAGTCGGACACGAGATGTTAACAAACTTTGAAAAATTTTTCCAGACACTGCCCAGTCTGAGTACTAGTCGCTTCAAAAATCATATCTTGAGTTTCACAACTCAAAAATCAGTTTTGTGATTTTTCCCTGAAAGTAGACTCATGTCCCCACCTATGGATTTTTTTCTAGAATTTTTGGTCGGGCCAATTAGTACAGTTTATTAGTCAAAGTCTCCCATGTTACAGGGGTCGACTACACTGACCTTTTCCCATTACGACTGGGATATCTCTCTGCACAGAGCTTCAATACTGATGCCGTTTGTTTCTATGGAAACTAGACTCAGAGAGGAATCCATACATATATGGTATGACCCCTAATTATCTCTGGTCAATTTATAGTGAATTTCCAAAGGCGGAACAGTGAATCCAGAAACTGTTCTGGCCCTGTTACACAAGAACCCGAATATCTCTTTCTGTACTGTTCCTATAATTGTTTCGTTACTTCCATATGAAAGTAGATTCATCAAGGTTCGATTACATAATTTATTCACTATTTAATTCCACTCCTACGAATTCTTGTGATTTTTCCAATCCACACCACTGCTGCTATCAGCTTCTGTTTTCAAAGTGAACCTTACCTAATTTGGGGTTTCATGGACCAACTAGGGCCTTGTCATACATAAGCCCACATATGATCATACTTAGCCATTCTAGTGGCTGATCATTTGCTCAACACTTCCATTCCAACATAGTTACATCATGAAACCATCTATACATTCATAAATACGAATGGTCTAATGCCATACTCCACTTCTACAAGCCATTTTCGCATGGCTGTACACTTATACATTTCATAAAGTACTCGAAAGACAACAATGGGTAGTCCTATACATGCCATATCAAAATTCAACCAAAATAGTACCCAAAAGAGCCTTTGATAGTGTGGGCGACTTCGACTTCAAGATCCCGAGTCCGATAGCTGGAGAACCAAAAATCTATAAAACAGAGGAGCAATGTAACGAGTAAGCAATTTATGCTTAGTAAGTTTGAGCAAGGAATTCCAGCATGCACAAAGAATAGCACACATTTAGCTAAACGGAATATTTCATAATACGCAATTTACCGATATCAAACTTGCTTCACAACATTAATAACCCTTATGTACATACACAATAAACTAACTTGGCCGAAGGCCGGTAGCTCGTTTATCAACTGAGCGAACATTTATTGTAAGGGCTCGATTAAATTCAACACATACGTAACATATCCCCATATTGGGATGTTTTTCGAGTATTCGCTGGAATTTTACAGCAAGCTCATTCATTACCAAATCACGTACCTTCGGGATTTAACCGGATATAGCTCCTCGTTCAAATGCCTTCGGGACATAGCCCGGTTTTAGTAACTCACACAATGCCTTCGGGACATAACCCGGATTTAACAACTCGCACGAATGCCTTCGGGACTTAACCCGGATTTAACAACTCGCACGAATGCCTTCGGGACTTAACCCGGATTTAATAACTCGCACGAATGCCTTCGGGACTTAACCCGGATTTAATAACTCGCACGAATGCCTTCGGGACTTAACCCGGATTTAGTATCTCGCACAAAGGCCTTCGGATCTTAATCCGGATATATTCACTTAGCACAAAGCCTTCGGGACTTAGCCCGGACAGCATTCAATTAATCATGCACATCTAACAATAATTCATAGCACATTCATATTTCATTTTCGTTTACGAAACTCAAACACAAGGCACATATTGTCCTTGCACATTCGGCTCAATAGCCACACATAGAGCATGATTTAATCACATCGAAATTTAAGATCTCTTACTCAAGAACTTACCTCGGGTGTTGTCGAACGATTCCGCTAGCTATTCAACCACTTTTTCCTTCCCTTTATCGGTTTTATTTCCCCTTTGCTCTTGAGCTTAATCAAACAAATAAATTGATTTCATCATTTTAGGCATCAAAAGATGAACACAAGGCACTTAGCCCATATTTATACATTAGACATTAAAGTCTCATACATGCAAAAATCATGCATCAACACAACATATTAGCTAATTTCATTCCCCTTGGCCGAATATGCATGTCCATTTTTGGGGTCGATTTCAACACTTAATACACACATATACACACTAGTAAAGCATCCTCCCCCTTTTCATCGATTTAACACATGCATTGCTCATCAACATGCAAAGTTACATTCGGCCTTAGCACACATCTTGCTAGCCGATTCTTCTCCCTTTAGCAACCAATGCACATATGTGCTCACACAAAAATGCTAAAAAGGAGGTTCAAGAATCATCAAGCCATCATCACATGCATCATTAACAAGCTTCATATTTTGCATGCAATGGCATTAACACAACCTCCACCTAGGCCGAATCTTAACTTATCCTCATGCCTCATCACCACAACATCAAACACCAACCAAGAATGATGCATCCATGGTCAAGTGCCATTTCCATCACATAGCAAGATTTAGACCATGGGCTAGGTAGAACTCAAGCTAACAACTAAAACATGCATGCATCTCATGGAACATCATTAAACATACCTTGGCCTAGCTACATGCATGGCCGAATCTCTTCACCTTTCTTCTTCTTTCCTCCTTAAAATTTTTGGCCAAGGATGAACCAAAGGATGAGAAATTTTTTTCTTTGTTTTTCTTTCTAATTTAGGCTAAAATGGAGGTGAGAAAGGATGAACACAAACTTTTCTCCTTTCTTCTCTTGAGCTCACGGCAATGGGGGGAACAAACACCACACACACATTTTTTTTTCTTTTGTTTTCCATTTCTTTATTACCCATACTCCTTATTTTATTCTTCCACTAACAAAACATGTTTCATGACATGTTTTGCCCATCCTTCCTTGTCATGGCCGGCCACTACTCATTAGGGGGGAAATTTGACATGCAAGTCCCCCCCTTTGTCCACATGCACTAGTAGGTCCTCACACATTGACCTATCACATTTTAGAATTTTCTCACATAAGTCCTATTGACTAAATTCACATGAAATCAACCCAATTGAAGCTTGAAATTTTCACACATTCATAATTACATATTCTACACAATAAGTATCACATTCAAACATTTCGGTGACTCGGTTTAGCGGTCCCGAAACCACTTCCCGACTAGGGTCAACTTTGGGCTGTCACAGGTATGGCCCTTAGGCCCATTTCAATATCACATGTAATGTCAATGGATGTATGCAAGCCCATTTCAATATCACATGAAATACCAATGAATGTATGCAAGCCCATTTGGGGAGACTACTCAACCCACCATCCGCTACTCTCCACCCGTACCAACCAACACACCATGTGGGGAATAACTTAACCCACCCAACCAACACATCACTGGCAGCATAGCTGCTTTATCATATATCTGGAGGCCTAGCCTCTTTAATAACTGGGGCAAAGCCCTTTTCGGTAAACTGGGGCAAAGCCCTTTTCAATAAACTGGGGCATAAGCCATTTTCAGTAAACTGGGGCATAAGCCCTTTTCAATAAAATGGGGCATAAGCCCTTTTGCACTTCCTCCATCCATATAAAAACCCAACCCAATGCAACATGTCATGTATGCAGAATGTCATGCCCATATTTGAATTAAACAATCACAGTCAAGTCATTCATATCACCAACATATATTCACAATCAAATCCGTCAACCACACAGTCCAAGTCAGTCACTTGCCCACAAGGGCAAAACAGTCATTTTTCACATTATAAGGGTATTTTCGTAATTTTACCAAATATCAGGGTTTTCCATGTTCATTACAATTATCAATATTTTCGAGTGTTTAAATAATGATCTTTAACCCACTTTATCAAATTCGGGCTTTTGGGCCCAAAACCCCTAATGGACCTTCCAAAAAAAAATTTAGCCTACTTAACCCAAATTTTACAATAATACTAACCGTGTTAACGTGCAACTTTTCCAAATTCCATTCTACCCAAATGGGTCCGAAAGCCCATTGGGCCCAATTTCAGCCCATTGAGGCCCAACTTACCATCGTGCACAAAATTGAGTTCTTACCTGTTCCATCGATCCAAACACCGATCTTATCGTATTTATTGCATCTATACCCAAACGCAACATTACAAGTTCCCAAAATACCGGTATTTTAGCATTTCGGCTTCTCAGCAAATATTAATCTAAGCTATTACGAGGGTTAGTACACACCTGTTACGGGTTGAAGTTGAAACGTTTCCAAAATCAATCGCCTACGATAACCACCACCTGTCACTCAAACTTAACTAATCCAATATCAATATATGTAAATCCTAAGCACATCAGTCATAGGGAACATAAGGGCATATTCGTCATTTTACCATACAGGGGTATTACGGTCACTTTACCCTACAGGGGCTTTACGGTCACTTTACCCTACAAGGGCTTTACGGTCTTTTTACCTAATAGGGGTATTTTAGTCATTTCATCCTACAAGGGTGTTTTGGTAAATCTACAAACCAAGGGTATTTCAGTAATTTTGTAAACCAATGGTATTTCCATAATTTTTAGAATGTCAAGGGTATTTCTGTAACTTTGTAAATCAGGGGTATTTTGGTACTTTTACAAATTGAGGGTATTTCGGTAATTTCACAAACCAGTGGTATTTTGGTAATTTTATAAACCAGTGGTATTTTGGTAATTTTACAAACCAGTGGTATTTTAGCAATTTTACAGACTAGGGTATTTTGGTAATTTTACTGATCGAGGGTATTTTGGTAATTTTGTAAACCAAGGGTATTTTAGTAATTTTGTAAATCAAGGGTAAAACAGTAATTCTGTAAATAAGGGTAAAACAGTAATTTTATAAATTGAGGGTAAAACGGTAATTCTATAAATCGAGGGTACTTTGGTAATTTTACAATTTGAGGGCATTTCAGTAATTTGATAAACTAAAGTATTCTAAACAGGGATAACAATACGAATGGGCCTAAAGCCTATTCTCGGCCCAAATGGGCCCACACGCTCGTGTGGCCCTTTTAGCCCGAATCTAGCCACAGATATGAGATTCACCTAGCCTAGTCTCATATTTACTACACAATCAAACAACTTATCCAATTGGGCCCGTAGGCCGATTGGGCCCACATGACCCCTTTCGGCCCATTGCGGCCCGAAGTAGACATCCTACAACTAGAGTAGCGAGAAATACACACCTGATTGGCGACTGGAGTTAATCCAAGCTCCGAGCACTCTTAGCCGATGCCCAACCCAAACGAGCACGCCATACAGCGAAAGGGATCAGCCAAGAAAGGTACCTTTACTCTCCTCATGGTTCCCTCTATTTAAAGCCAGCTTCGCATCCACTTTTATGTTAGCTTCCCGATATGGGATCCCTCCAACATCAGAGTTTGAATTCAACACCAACTCTTGCCGCCCCCTGTTAGCAAAATAAATGCTCCTTGCTTGCCATGGGATTCGAACCCATGCCTCCCCTCAGATACACGCTTATTGCCACTAAGCCACAAGGCTTTTGTGTCATATTTTATCCCCAATTAATTATAAGGTCTAAAGGCCAAAGTCCAGGTTCCCTTAAAAAACCAAAATAAATTGCAAGAGCCAAGACTTGAACCCAGGCTCCCATACAACCTTAATGACGCCACAACCACTAAACTGCATGCTTCCTTGTGTCATTTATTTACCACAATAATTTAAAAGGCCCTCATCCAAGCATCCAGGTTTTTTTCACTTAATACCAAAATTTTTGCTAAAGCCCAAGTTTGAACCCAAGATTTCTCCAACACTTCTCAAAGCCATTAACCACTAAGGAAAACATTTAATTGTGTTATTTCATTGCACAATTAAATACCTATATACAACCTCCTTACGGACCCGCACTCAAGGCCCAATACTTCTAGGCCCAAATTCGGGGTGTTACATAAGTAAATCACAATAATCTATTATAAGATTTATACAATGATTAACTAGCAAATCAAAGAAATATAAATAAAAGAATAGGATAAAGAGATAAAGAGAATGTTTATGAATAAATATATTGAAGTTCGGGTTCTAAACAATCTTCGCTCACAAACGTCTTCACATCGAAATAGGATATTTTGACTTCAGAAAAATAAAAGAAAACTAAAACTAAAAAACTAAAGAAAGAAAATTGTTTGTTGAAATCTCTATGTTTTATGCCCTAATTTGGGTACAGGAGCCTCTTATTTATAGGCTACAATATATGCACTTTATATCTCATATGCCTGTGATACTAATAAATGCAAGATATCAAACGGTATCTTAAAATCTTGTCAAACAAGGCTATTGACATAATCATTGCTTGCTACCCACGCTCAGGCTACCTCTCAACATAGGAGCTGTTATGTCTCAACACAGAGCTACTATGTTGCAACACAGGAGGCGTGCCGCGCCATAGACTTTGCGTGTTGCGACACGACAGTCATTTTACGGGCTTGGAAGTTCTTGCCATCCTTTCGTAGCTTCATCCCAAGTTCCTACGTCAATTGGGCCTATAATTAAGCATCCTTGATAATTAAATAACCAAATTAAACCTAAGACCCGTGTCAGTCTAATAGGTCACTAACACTAAAAATGTGTAAAAAACTCTTTATTTTATTAACTTTTACTACTTGCTACTAACTACTAAAAATGTAATAATTAATATTAAAATGGCTAGAAAATAAGCTCTTTATTTGTAGAAATATACTAAAATAACTACTACATTTGAAGTCAGATCAGCAATCCCTTAGGTACAATCCACGAAATACTTAACAAGTGTTTTGTTGTAAACAAACTAATTTGACTCGTATACTTGCGGACACCGCTGCTTTTTTTTTTGTTGTTGCAGTATTTCCAGTCCATATGTTCGCACGTTTGGTGATAGCCAGTTACATAAAAGGCAATGTATTTCTTCAAATTTTTTCTACACGCATGAACTTTTAAATAAATGTAAGTTGATATTTGCAAAATTCGCTCAAGGGATAATCTAATAGATCTATTCATAATCACAAAAGCATTGAGAACTTCAATTTTCAATAAGCATGTACATAACATTAGAATATGTCGCCTTAATGGCATTGTTTAATTGATTGTATTTGAAAGGAAGTTTCTTATGAATATTTTACTCTTTTTCCTCTATTAAGTCCTTATCCCATTAAAATGTCTACTAGTAGGAGGAGTAGTGGGAATTTTGCTCTAAGATTTGTGTGATTTCTTTTTTGCTATTTTTTGGCTTTTGGTGTTTGTATTTGTTCTTTTATTAGAATAATTAGATGGTGTGGGTGGTGTTTGTGTGCCCCTATTTAATGGGGTTTTCAAGGTTTCCATTGTTGAGCTTTTCAAGACGTGTACGGTGGCTCCCTATAAGGAAGGTGAAGTTGAGTCCACCTTGCATCTAGTAGTGGATTGGAGAATGGTGGTCTTCTTGTTCAGTGATCCCTGTCGCTTCCTTTGTACATGTTTTCTTTTCTTGCATTTTTTTTACGTTTCTTGCATAATTTTACATTTTCTTGCTTGCTTCTGTATTTCTGCATGCTTTCTCAGCCAAGTAAGTTGACTTTTCTTACAAAGCTATTATCACATGCAAAGATTTTTCCTTGTTTTTCCTTAATATGCATTTATTACGTTGAGTTTTCTTGTCATAGTTTTTATTCTTTTTCTTTCTTTATATTATACGTAGCTTTACTTTTAGGGTTTCTGGCAGTTTTCTTTTATTTCTTTTTCTCTTTAATCTGGTTAAACAGTTTTTTCCTTTTTTGATCGATCTAGCTCTACTTTCTCCTAGAGCTATTGTGTTTTCTCTTTTGTGGGTTTTATTTTGAGGATTACATCACAAGTTTCCCTTTCGCGATCTCTTATTGTCT
The DNA here is from genome assembly GCF_007990345.1 of Gossypium hirsutum. Lineage (NCBI taxonomy): Eukaryota > Viridiplantae > Streptophyta > Magnoliopsida > Malvales > Malvaceae > Gossypium > Gossypium hirsutum. The sequence continues at coordinate 59,767,318 of NC_053425.1, read as the reverse complement.
TGGCATGTCATTTTTCTTCCTTTTTTGATTCATAGATTTTCATTTTGACTGGTGTGTTTCGTTGACCTAGTTATCACTTTATCTGTTTTCTTGTTTGGCTTTCTTGGAGTTTTGTTGTGTTTCCTCTTTCTTTGTGATCCGTGCAGTTTTCGTTCTTGGTTTGATCTCATTAAAGGTCTTGGGTATGCCTAGTTTTGACGGAGGTGTTTTTCTTGCTTGCCCCTTTCTCTGACTTTAAAAATGGCTGAAGATACCAATAAGTTGTTGGAAAGACTAAACTTCTCTGAAGAAGAATCAAAACGTCTTATTTGCATGAATAGGAAGTTAGCAAATATATAGGGGTACGAGGCATGGGCTGTGGGGAAGATTATGTCTGGGGAAAAAGTTAACAAAGAAGCCATCTACCATGTTCTAAAATGCTTATGGTTTACCAAGGATAAAGTCAACTTTGTGGCATTAAATGAAGGAGTGATGCTTGGTAAGTTTGGTAATACTAACGATAGAACAAGAATATTAAACTTGACTCCATGGCTCTTTGATCAATGCTTGTTTGTGATACTTCCTTTTGTAAAGGGTCAAGAGCTGGATGACTATGTGTTTAATATTATGCCATTTTGGATAAGGATCTACAGCATCCCCTTTGAGAAAATGGATAGAAGGTTGCCATTGATGTAGGAAAGGCGATAGGGAAGGTTATGGCAATTGATTGGAGGGATAGAGATGGGGGTTGGACTGACTACATAAGGATAAGGTTCAAAATAAATGTTCTAAGACCCCTTCGAAGGTTGCTCATCTTGTTAGAAGTGAGGGAACTGAGACTGTCTGCACCATCAAGTATGAAAGGTTACCTGCTTTCTGTTATACATGCAACTTTATTGGACACACTACCTAGAAATGCTCTAGAATAAAAGAACATCTAGAAACAAATAACCTCAACTTTCAATATGGGAGCTGGCTTAGAGCTTAGCTGGGGGTAAGCCCAAAATAAAGGAAACTGGAGAGATAGGATTGAAATCTTGGAAAAGAAGATAAGTTCGAGTGACAAGAAAAATAATAACAAAATTGGGAATAGGGATGAAAATGATTTCACGACGCTGAGGGGAAAAGAAAAAGTTAGAGGTGGGGAAGAGGGATCAAAATTTGGATCCCTTATGGAAAAATACCCAACAAAATTAGTGTGTGATGGAGGGGGCAGAATGAGGTGCAAAAGAAAAGAACACAATGGAGTAATGGGGAGAATAATGAGGAGATCCCCTACTAGATTGGTTCGAAAGAAATTAGAGGACAGCCTTTCACCTTGCAAGGCGATGGTTGGTAACCAGCCCCACCAAGAGCAATGAAGTTTTTTTGCTAGAACTGTCGTGGGCTTGGGTACCCTGCGACAGTTTAGGAACTTAAGCAACTCCTCATTGCTAATAAACCCGATTTTATCTTTTTATGTGAAACAAAAATGCATTCTAATAACTTCTGTGGCAGCCCTAATTTGACCCTAGTCGGAAAGTGGTTTCGGGACCACTAAACCGAATCATAAAAATAATTAACTGTTATATTCCATGCTTATTGTAAGTGTACATGCATGTGTGAAAGTTTCATGCTTTAATTTTGTCATTTGTATGTGAATTATTAAATAGGACTTAGGTGAGACAATTGGGAAAGATGATAGGTAAAATTAAAAGTGGTCTATTAATGCATGTCATAAAAAAATTGGATTTGCATGTCAAATACCCATTTTTTTGTTTATGGTGACCGGCCATAATGATGGTGTTGGGATAATATATGTTTATTTAAGTATTATAATATGATATGGCATTATTTTGCAATAAAAATAATTAGTAAAATAAGGTAAAGATAATAAAAATAAAGGAGACTCATCTTTCTTTCTTCATTGTCGAAGTTGAGAAAGAAAATTTTGAAGGAGAAACCACCAAGGCATTCGGCCATGGCTATCCTAATTTAAAGGTTTGTATAGTGATTTTTATTTTAATTGATTATGAGATTAAATTGATAAGGGCTTAGTATAGTTAACCCATGGTTTGAATTCATGAATCCTTGATCATATAGCCATTCGACAAGTAGATAAATTTGTGTTAATTTGATAAGTTTTTTTTAAGAAGATGTGGTTTATATGTTAAAGTAGCTTAAATGAATAAGTTGAATTCATGGTTGGGAGGTGTGAATTGAAGTTGCCATATGTATATAGATATATGCATTTTAGAAAGAAAATTTTGTGTTATTTGAATACTTTTATATATGTTCATTCGGTCATTGGGGGTAATTAGATGAATTTAAAATGTTGTGGTTGTTTATAAGATTCGTTGAAATTTTTGTAGTCCTTGCCGAATACATGTATAGTTAAGGAAAAATTTCTAAAGTGTTTAGTTAATTAGTAAATTAATGGTGTGTGTGCACAAATTATGTGAATTATAAAGGTTGTATGAATACTTAAAAGATGTACATGAATTTGGTTTAATTGATCCAATTATGTTAGGGGAATAGGAATAAATATCGGGTTGATGAGCTATATAAATATATATATGTATATATATATTCGACTATATATATAGAGAGAGAGAGAGAGTTGATGTGTACATGAAAATATGATAAGCCTTATGAGATTGTATTTGTGTATGTGAACTAGATGTTTAATGGATATTCGGCTAAAAAGGAGTTAAAGGTTAAGTCATAAGAATTTTGGGTGATATTTATATTTGGACATTAGGGTTACATGTACTTTGGTTATGTGAGTTATGTGTTAAGTAAACTATTTATTTGATATGCATATTCGGTCATTGTTCGGCAAGACTGAAACCTATGTGCAATTTGCTACAATTGATCATGAAATGAAATTGTATATGAAAGCTAAGTTTGAGTGTTTAGGGTCGAATGTGGCATATAATATATTAAGACATGCTATAAATATATATGTATGTTTACGTGGTTGTGCATAAAATGAGTAATCGATTAAATTGTGTTAGTCACATATAGGTATATATATATGCCTTATGTAAGTACCTTGTGACATAGAGACATTCGGTTATATATATATTATATATATAGTTAAATTGTGATTATGGTAACCATGACTAGTTGGTTGTTGAATGTTTTTAATTAGAAGAAGGTTATAAGTTGAGCTAATGTTAAAAGAAAAATTTGAAAAGATGCATAGTGCCTAATGTGTTTGAATGTAACTTACAAAGTACATAAATTTGAAAATGAAATGGTGATAGACTTAAAGTGGACAAATGATACAAATAAATTGGTTTTTGAAATGTATATGGTTGTCGTATGTATGTGTTTGATTGAGAATAAATTTGTTTGATTTAGCTCAAGAGCTTAGAGGACCAAAGTTGGATAGGGGAAAGGAGAAAGTAACCGAATAGCCGTTGAAATCGATCGACAACATCTGAGGTAAGTTTTAAGTAGTTTCCTTTAGTATATAATTGATGATGCCTTTATAAGAGTATAGTAGGTGAATTGCGATTTTTGGCTTGCACTTGAATAAAGTTGTATATTAGATAATGCATGTATATGACTTATAATCTGATGGTCACTTTGAGTTTAAGATTAACTGGTGAAAAGAATGAGTGATATGAGATATAACTCCTGAGCTGAAATGTGAATGATGATGTGCATATTGAGTTTATATTCGAATGTAATATATGACTATTAAGTGATAAGATGACTGAGATTGTTAATATATGACCAAATATATATGAGATTGGAAATATATCCGGACATGAGGTCCACAGGCTATATGCTGGAAATATATCCGGGTTAAAGACCCGCAGCTTACGTTAGTAATGTATTCTGAGCTCTAAGACTTGACAGAACCGATGCCAGTAAGTTAAGTAAAATTAAGACTTTGAATGTCCGTGGTAAACATCATTGTGTAAGTATTATATATTTTACATGTTAAGGTTCATGTTATGTGCTCATATTTGAATTGAATTCTAAGTGATTTATTAGTATCAAAGAACGATGTATATATATATGTGTGTGTGAATGAATTCGGTGTTTGAGGATAAGACAAGGATATAATTGGTCAATGTAAGTCATCATATGAAAGTATGTGACTAAAAGTATAGTATAAGCTATGTAGATAGTGAAATATGTGCTAGAAGTTTTCTTGTGTATACATACATACATAATCGGCCAATAGGTTTTATAACTACTGTACTGGTGTATATTTGGCCAAGTGAATTACAATTAGAATACGAGTTTTGTGATACTCAATGTTCAATTTTAATGACAAGTTTTAATAGTATGAATTGCTTAAAACTTACTAAGCCTCGAAAGCTTACTCTGTTTCTTATTTCTCTATTTTATAGATTGTTGATTTTGGCCACCGTCTCGGGGATCATCAGCAGTTCTTCATACTATCAATCTTTTTGGTACAGTTATATTTTGGGCTCGATATGGCATGTATAGATTAGGCTGTTGACAAAATATGTTTTGTAATTGAAAATATTTCGGCCATATGAAAATGGCATATATATAACTCAAGGTTCGGTATATGTTCAGCTCGATTTCTGCTTTTATTGCTAAATTTTGTGAATGAAAAATTAAATGTTTAGCTCGGTGATACCTTATAGCCTAAACCGGCGATCGGACTCTGGCTAGGGGTGTTACAACTTCACTCGTATTCAAAACCTGTGTAGGATGGTTGGATGCTTGGCGGTGAGTTCGAAAGGTCATAGTGGAGGCTTGGCGATGCTATGGAAAAATGGTGTTGATGTGACTATACAAAACTATTCTAGCCACCATATTGACTCACTTGTTTGTAGGGAAAGCCATAATAATATCATGTTTATGAGGATCTATGGCCATGCTAATCCAAATCTTAGAAGTCAGTCTTGGGATATCCTTAGAATGGTGGGAATATCGGTCAAGGAGGATTAGATCATAGGTGGTGATTTTAATGCCATCATCTATGAAGCTGAAAAAGAAGGGGGTCGTAGGAAACCAAGGGTAATCATGATAAGTTTAGAGATGTAATGGAGGAGCTGAATCTTGTGGACATCAAAACTGACAAGGGATGGTTCACGTGGGTTAATAATCATGAGGGTAATAAAATGGTTAAAGAGTGGCTGGATATATTTCTTATTTCTGCTAATACTATAGATAATCTCTCATTCCTTACGACAAATGTGGTTAGACAAGTAAACTTGGATTGTAATGTTATTTTGATGGACACTATGGGTCGAAAGCCTAGAGAGGACTTTAAAGACCACGACTCTTCTTTAAGTTTGATGTGTGCTGGGCGATAGAGAGGGAACCCAAAGACATTATTAAGTAAGCTTACAGTAGGAGTGATACAAACATCATTGAGAAAATCAAAAAGGTGCTTGAGGAGCTTGGCCCTTGGCAACATGGTCAGTATAAAAAGATGAAAAACCATGTAGGCTGGTTGCAAGGATTGACAAGCTTATTGATGGCCTTTACTAGGAGTCAAACGCTAATAGGTTGAAAACTGCTCGTCTTAAGCTGGGGCATCTTTATGCCAAAGAGGAGAGCTACTTGGCTCAAAGATCGCGAATTAGATGGCTCAAAGAGGGGGATAGAAATACTCATTTTTTCACGTCCAGGCTACCGACAAATTGAAGAATAATAAAATCAACAGGTTAAAGGACTCAAATGGTATTTGGATGAATGATACAAATAATATCTATAATAGCCCGTTTTTCAGTGAAATTGGAACAGTTGTTTTGGGACCACAAATTTGATGTGAAAATATTTGTTTTATTATTATTTTAATGTCAACAGTATGTTAGTCGTGTCGTATAAAAATTGTTACAAAATTTTGACATTTGCATGCTTAATTAAGTAAAAAGGACTAAAATCGTAAAAGGTACAAAAGTAGTGTTCTAGTAGCTAAAGGTATTAAATGGCTATAGAACTTAAATGTAAGAGTACTTATATAGTAATTAGACTATTTAAGTGATAGTGGACATTTATGGGATTGGTTTTATTGAAATTTCATAAGATTTAAAAGGTTAATAAAGTAAATAAGTAAACAAACTTAAAACAAAAATGAATAAAACAAACTATCATCTTTATTTTAACCTAAAAACCGATTTGGTGAGGAAGAAAGCTTCCATGGATGAATACTCCATTCGGCCAAGCTAAATGTGTATTCATGTAAGTGAAATTTATCATGTTTTTAATGATTTTTATGTTTTTGAAGTCATTGTAGGTTAATCTAACTAGCCTAGGGACTAATTTGCAAAATTGTTAAAGGGTTAGGGTTTTGCCATGAATGTATTCATGTGATTGTTGATGTTTAATGGAAGAAAAAGAATCTTTGTTGATAAATAAACAACTTTTTTAAAGTGATTTTTGTTGAAAATATCAATCAGGGGCTTGGTTGTAAAAATAGTAAAAATACATTGTGAAATTGTGAAATAATGATTTGTATGAATCGGTATATGTTCATGAAGAATTTGGCTAACTTGGGTTAGGGATGAAATTGCATGAATTTCAATTTACAAGCTTAAGGACTAAATTATAAAAAGCTAAAATGTTAGGGGTAAAATTGTAAGTATGCATAAATCTAGTTTGTAGATTGAATTGAATAATTGAGATTGATTGAAACATTTAATTGAATATAATTATTTATTTAGATGAAGATAAATCTCAAACAGATTTAAATCAAGGAAATGTGAAAGTCACGGATTAGCTCTATTGTACTCCTATGCACTAGTTGTCAATGTAAGTTCATAGTATTTAAATGTATAATCGAATTTCAATATGTAATTTTATCTTATAAATATATAATTAAATATTTATGTAAATTATACCCTGATTGCACTTACATGCCCTTGTTTGTACTTCGATACCCCTGATTGTACATACGTGCCCCTGTTCATACTTTGGTACCCTTGATTGCACTCACGTGCCCCTTTCTACATTTCGGTAATTTCAATCAAGATAAGAGTTACACTCAATTGGTGTTAAGTTAAAAGATCTACTATGTTCTTACTAAGCTATGTAAGTTTATACGTTTTTGAGTATCGTTTTGTAGATCGTTATTGCTAACCTTTAGAAAGATAGAATCTTCGGCTCACACTATCCGTCGATGTTGGTAGCTCTTATACTCTTTAGGTTTGTGGCATGTATATGTGGCTACCTAGGTTGTTTTGATATAATATGGTGAATTACTAAACTAGGTGATTAGTTACTTTTCTAAGTTTGTGAATAGATATCTTTTGGTACAAATAGAATGTTATGAAAGTAAACACTTATGGATTGTTTTGGTTTGTTGATGAATTAAGGTGATATGTTTGGTTTATAAATATGGTATATTGGTTGGTGTGCTTTTGGCACTTTGATGCTTTGTGGATTGGTATGGATATGGCCAAGTGAAATAATGTTTTGAATGACCAATTTGGTATGTTTGAATTGTGGTTAATTAGGAAATGTTTTGGTATGAAGATAAGCTAGTTGATGAATGGTTAAGTGTGATCATGTTTAGATATGTTTTATGTATTTTTTTAGGTGCCTATATGACATATTGGTTGTATGGATTATTAGCCTATTGTATGCATATTTTTATGCAAGTTTTGAGCATGTTTAGAAATCTTTATCATGTGTGCAAAAGTGCCTAAGTTTATGCTTGTGAAAGGTGAAATAAATTGCTTGATTTTAGCCATTTTCTTGTCCACATGGCCAAAGACACGAGCTTGTGCCTTAGTTGTGTGTGACACACAGCCATGTGTCCCTTGTAGGTTTCAAAGGGTGGCAAGTTAAGCATTTAAACGGTCTAGCACACGGCCAAGCACACGTGCATATGGCTTGGCCATTTAACCCAAGTCAAAGAGTTACACCGGCACGGACACGGACTAGGACACGATTGTGTGTCCCTATTTCAAATGTCCACACGGCCTGAGACACGGGCGTGCGTCTCAACCATGTGAGTCACACGGCCTGGCCATACAGCCATGTGACCCCTGGAGTATGAAATTTTCTTTTTCTTTATTGTTTTAAATGTTCCCAAATTAGTCTCGAATCATTTTTTAAAGTGTTTCTAAGGCCTCGAGGGCTCAAATAAGGGACGATATGGATGATATGTATGTGTGTGAATGATCTATGATATTATATACGAAATGTTTGAAAATGAATGATTTAAGTTGCGTATTTACTGTAATGCTCTGTAACTCTATTCCGGCGACGGATACGGGTTAGGGGTGTTACAATATCTATAAGGTTGCGTAGAATTACTTTAATAATCTTTTTAAGTCAACAACTTCCTCAAATGATGAGCTCAATTTGAGTTCTATTTAGAAAAGTGTCACTTAGGACATCCATAATATGTTGGCTAAGCAATTCACGGATGAGGAGATCCTTAAAGCCATCAATCAAATGGATCCCCGTAAAGCCCCTAGGATTGATGGCCTTTCGGGTATTTTCTTTAAAGAGAATTGGGAGGTGGTGGATAAAGATGGTCTTAACCTTTGTCATGGTATTTTAGATGGCAAAAAGGACATCTCTATCTTAATGATACGATTATCATCCTTATCTCTAAGATTAAGGATCCTATTAACATGACTAACTTTCGTCCTATTAGCTTGTGCAAGGTGATTTACAAAATTATTTCTAAGGCATTAGAAAATCGTCTAAAGGTTGCCCTTCCATGTTGCATTAGTCAGAATCAAAGTGCCTTCGTCCCGGGTCATATGATTCATGTCAACATTCTTATTGCCTATGAGCTGATGCACCATTTACAAAGCTCGAAGGATGGTCCGAATAAAGGTTTTGTCATTAAGGTCGATATGAGCAAGCCTTATGATTGTTTTGAGTGGGATTTTCTCGAGAAATTCATGAAGAACTTGGGCTTTGAGGATGCTTGTGTTGAAAAAATTATGCATTGTATTTGGTCGGTGAAATATCTGGTTAAATGTAATACAATTCTATCAGAGGTTATTTCTCCCAAGCAAGGTCTTCGACAAGGGGACCCCGTCTCCCCTTATCTCTTTTTATTTTGCATGGGGGCTTTCTCAATAATGCTTCTAAATGCGCAAAGTGTCAGCCTTATTTGTGGCGTTTGGGCTAGTCAAAATGGCTGTAACACCCCTAGCCCGTATCCGTCGCCGGATTAGGGTTATGAGGCATTACCAATCATTTTACAATTCATATAAATATGCATTATATATTACAAATCGGGATTTTAATCACATCAATGCTTATAACTTAATCAAATATTAAATCTTAAATAATTATATCATTCACAACTGTAACACCCCTTACCCGAGACCGTCACCGAAGTCGAGCACGAGGCGTTACCAGACTTATCTTACTTATTTGGGGCATAAAAAGAAATTTACTTTTAAAAAAAATTTAATTTGCTCACATTCATCAATAAATCTGTAAAAAGGGCCCTCAATGCCATAAAACATGCAATTGGAACAGTTCGGGACCAAACCGGGAACATTAAAAATTTTTTGATCACTTACACAAATCAAAACAATTTATTTCACTATCCATAATAAAACTGTCCATCTGTGTAATAGTCACTAAATTAATTATAACTTGAGTTACGAAACTCAAAATTTAAATCTATAAATTTTCCCTTAAACTAGACTCAAATATCTTATTACCTTAATTTTTCCAGAATTTTTGGTTTTGCAAATTTTTACATTTTATTCATTAAATATTCCCCTATTTTGCAGTTCAGCAGACCTGACCTCTCTTCACTAAAAATCAATTATCTCATTATACAGAAATTGGATAATGTTTATGTTTGTTTCTAATGAAAATATATTCACCAAGAAATCTAGAAATATAAACTTTGACTTGTAATTCTTTTTGTATAATTTCTAGTGATTTTAAAAAGTTGGAACAGGGGATCACGAAGTCACTCTAAACTAGGCTTACAAAAATTTAAATATCTCAGAATATAGACTTCCTTTGCTTACTGTAACACCCCAAACCCGGCCTAGAAGTTTGGCTCGAACTTGGCGTGTCACATTGAAGTGTTTTTCGAAAACCATGTTTCCATTAAAAACCCTTCTTAATAATTAAAAACTTATGCCATTTTTAAACCTTGTTAGAAAACCTCAGCTGAATAACATTCTTAACAACTTTGTAAAAATCTTGGTAGTTGCGGAAACTTACTTTAAAAACAATTGCGATTACGTGATGTTTTGAATAACAGTAGTTGCTTTGGAAAATCGTGTTCTAATACTAGCAATTATAAGAACAATAAATAAAATTCCAAATTTGAAATCCAGAAAATTACAACGGCTTTACTACAACCCACATAAAATAATTTAAAGGTAATAATCAAAACTGTAACATAAACAGTGTGTGTGGCTTCCTCCGAGCCCCTAGCAACCCCGATCCATCTAAGGCTGGAAAGTACCTGAAAGGTTAATAAACGGGGTGAGTTTACGAAAACTCAGTGTCAAATCCCCTACTATAAAAAGGAACAGTCAATCATCTAAAAGAATTAAAAGTCTGGCCCCAGCCTTACTTACAATTTCAGTACCAATCGGGTCTTAGCCCATTATAGCAGACAGTACCAGATGGACCTTAGCCCATTACAGAATAAGAAACATTATCAGAATTGGAACCAAAATGAGAATCAGAATCAGAATCAGTAACAGAATCAGAATCAATATTAGTAACAGAATCAAAATCAGAATCAGAATTAGGTGACAGAATCAGAATCAGTATTAGTAACAGAATCAGAATCAGAATCAGAATTACGTGACAGAATCAGAATCAGAATCAGTAACAGAATCAGAATCAAAATCAGAATCAGAATCAGTATTAGTAACAGAATCAGAATCAGAATCAGAATTACGTGACAGAATCAGAATCAGAATGTGAATACAATCCCAACCCAATCCAGCCGTATACACCCCCATACCAACCTTACACCATGTGGGGAGACAACTCGACCCACCCATCCGCTACACACCACAGAATTTGCAGCATGGCTGCCAGAACAGATATCGTGACAGAGTCACCAGATACAGATATTGTGGCAAAGCCACCAGTATCAGATAATGTAGCAAACCCACCTAACAGAATACGTGGCACAAAGCCATAGATAACTGTAATAACTTCAGCACATAGCCATCAGTGACGGTAATATAACTGGCGCACAGCCTTCGGTAAATATGATCGACACAGAGTCGTCAACAAATATGTTAGGCACATAGCTACAGGTAAATACGTTTGGCACAAAGCCATAGTCAAGATGGCACAAAGCCATATTTAGGTTGGCACAGAGCCATTAATAACGGGTCTATAATCGGCACAAAGCCCGCAACAACGGCACACAGCCTTCGGTAGTGTGATCGGCACTTAGCCATCGATTGGTCAACAGATATTGTGACAGAGTCACCAAATACAGATATTGTGGCAGAGCCACCAGAACAGATATTTGTGGCATAGCCACCAGAACGCTTCCTCCGTACAAAATCCCAACCCATGCAACATGTCATGTATGCAGAATGTCATGCCCATATTTGAATCAAACAATCACAGTCAAGTCATTCATATCACCAACATATATTCACAATCAAATCCGTCAAACACACAGTCCAAGTCAGTCACTTGCCCACAAGGGCAAAACAGTCATTTAACACATTAGGGGCAAAATGGTAATTTTACCCTACAAGGGTATCTCGGTAATTCTACCCTACAGGGGTATTTCGATATTTCTACCCTACAAGGGTATTTCGATAATTCTACCCTATAGGGGTATTTTGGTAATTCTATCCTATAAGGGTATTTCAGTAATTCTACCCTATAGGGGTATTTCAAAAATTCTACCCTACAGGGGTATTTCGGTAATTTCATAATCAAGGGTAAAACGGTAATTCTGTAAATCGAGGGTAAAACGATAATTTTGTAAACTGAGGGTAAACCAGTAATTCTGTAAATCAAGGGTAAAAAGGTAATTTTACAAATCGAGGGTAAAACGGTAATTCTGTACATCGAGGGTAAAACAGTAATTCTGTAAATTGAGGGTAAAACGGTAATTCTATAAATCGAGGGTAAAACGGTAATTTTACAAATCGAGGGTAAAACAGTAATTCTATAAATCGAGGGTAAAACAGCAATTCTGTAAATTGAGGGTAAAACGGTAATTCTGTAAATCGAGGGTAAAACGGTAATTCTATAAACTGAAGGTAAAACAGTAATTCTGTAAATCGAGGGTAAAACGGTAATTTTAAAAATCGAGGGTAAAACGGTAATTCTATAAATTAAGGGTAAAACGGTAATTCTGTAAATCAGGAGTACTTTGGTAATTTTACAAGTCGAGGGCATTTCAGTAATTGGTAAACTAAAGTATTCTAAACATGGATAATAATACGAATGGGCCTAAAGCCTATTCTCGGCCCAAATGGGCCCACATGCTCGTGTGGCCCTTTTAGCCCAAACCTAGCCACAGATATGCGATTCACCTAGCCTAGTCCAATATTTACTACACAATCAAACAACTTATCCAATTGGGCCCGTAGGCCCATTGGGCCCACATGGCCCCTTTCGACCCATCGCGGCCCGAAGTAGCCATCCAACAACAAGAGTAGTGATAAATACACACCTGATTGGAGACTGGAGTTAATCCACGCTCCGAGCACTCTTAGCCGACGCCCAACCCAAACGAGCACGCCATAAAGCGAAAGGGATCAGCCAAGAAAGGTACCTTTACTCTCCTCATGGTTCTCTCTATTTAAAGCCAGCTTCCCATCCACTCTTAGGTTAGCTTCCCGATGTGGGATCCCTCCAACATCAGAGTTTAAATTCAACACCAACTCTTGCCGCCCCCTGTTAGCAAAATAAATGCTCTTTGCTTGCTATGGGATTCGAACCCATGCCTCCCCTCAAATGCTCCGCACGCCACTTGCCACTAAGCCATAAGGTTTTTTTGTGTGACAATTTCTCCAACAATATTCTTAAGGCCTACCTACTACACCCAGGGTTTGTTCACCTTAAACCAAATTTTTTGCTAGAGTCCAGGTTTAAACCCAGGACTTCTCCAACACTTCTCAACACACTTAACCACTAAAACAAGCCTTCATTAACGAAATTTGCATGTACAACAGAATATTATAAGCTGCCTTCAACCGCTCCCATGCTCAAGGCCCAAAACTTCTAGGCCCAAATTCAGGGTGTTACACTTACTTTGTTTCTTTCCTATAAAAATGGACTCAATACATTTTAATTATATATCTCATTCACCATTTAATTTCATTTTTACAATTTTTAGTGATTTTTCAAATCCATGTCACTACTATTGTTTCCTAACTATTCCATTACTCTTTCATAGTCTTTGCATCAAACCTCATTTAGGCATACATAATACCAAAACATGTTCTTACTTAGCTATATCATAAGCTAATCATTACCAAGTATTCGCATGCCATTGTTTAATCATATCATAAGGGCATACATACAAAATAGCCAAGTCCCTATACATGCCATAACTTAAGTATTTCTAGTCACAAAATACCGAGATAACTCGTTGATAGTGTGAGGCAAACTCCGACGTCCTTATGATTTCCTGAGTTGGCTTTGAGATACTATAAAAAAGAGAGAAAGGAAAGGGAGTACACATAAAGTGTAACATCCCGAATTAGGGCCTAGTTGGAACAGTGGTTTCGAGACCACAAATTCGAAGTAGAAATAATTATTTTATGATTATCATAAAGTCTATGATATGTCTACATGCTTGTGTGAAAATTTCATGAAGAAATTTTATGTCTAAGGTGCTTGATTAGACTTTAAAGACTAAATTGAATAAATTGCAAAATATGAGTTCTAGAAGTTTTTAGTATGGAATTGAATTGGATTTTTAATTAGAGGATCTTAAATAGAAATTTGACCAAGTTTTATAATTTTGGACAAAAATGGGCTTGGATGGATAAAATTTTAAAGAAAGGTTAAAAGGGCATTTTGGTCATTTGGTAATTAAATAGACTAAAAGACAAAATAAAAGCCAAATATATTGTTCATCTTCTACCTATGGTCGAATATTGCATGGGAGAAGACATGGTTAGGGTTTTCAAGCTTCCAAGCTCAATAGTAAGTGCATTCAAGCCCCGTTTTTTATGTTCTTTACATTTTTGAAATCTCAGTAACATGCTCTACTCATTTCTACCATTATTTTGAGCTAAGATTTATGTTTAAAAATTTACCCATGAATGATATGCATGTATTTTGAAGTTTAATGGTAGAATATGAAGGCTCAGTGTGTAATAAACAAATTTTACTAAGTGATTTTCAGTAAAAATGCTTAAAAAGGACTAAATCGTAAAAGTTATAAATTAGTCATAAAAGGGTGATTTAGTGGAAATTAGGGGCTTCCATATTTATGAAAATGATTTGACTAGGCTCAAAATGAAAGGAAATTGAATAAAAATCATTTTATCAGTATTGGGGCAAAAGTGTAAATATGTGAAAGTTTAGGGGTCAAAATGTAAATTTGTAAAAATATGATTTTTGGACTCATATGAATAATGTGACTAATAAATAGGCTAAATGTGATATTATAGATCAAGTAAAACAAGATTCGGGCTTAGAACGAGGTTGAACAATGTTAAGCACAAACTCAAAATAAATAGTCGTACTCGAAACCGAGGTAAGTTCATATGTCAATGATAATACAACAATATTATTGTTCATGCTTGAACTTAAATTGATGTGTTAGCATAGTGTGATGGATATTTATTTAGTTGATATAAAGATTATATATTGTAACAAATGCCTAAATATAATTATATGCAATACCATGTTTATTTCATGGACTAATGTCTAAATAAACATGGGAATGTGTTGAATTGGATGTACATTGCATGATTAGCTATGCATAATGAGATAATTGATGAAAAGAGAAAATCCCGATTGAATAAAAATGAAAATCCTATGGATAAATCATGGCTTACATGACTTGAGATCCTGCATGTGTTGCAAAAAAGGATTTAGCCCGGACGGATAATCTGTTGATCTCAGATAAAGAAAAGGATCTAGCCCGGACTAGTGTTCCTTGAGTAATCGAACCTCCCGAAGAATATGTGTGCATTAAGGATTTAGCTCGAACGGATAATCCGATTAGGATCTGAATTTAACCTAGACTGGTAATTCAGATCCGATCTCATTTGAGTATATGTCATTATAGGGGATTTAGCCTGGACTAGTAATCCCGGCAATACTTTATAAGTTTATATTATGGGGGATTTAGCCTGGACTGGTAATCCCACCGTAAGATGTAAGGTTCGCGGGAGTGTGTACTTGAGATGATCACTTGTATGACTTGACAGTAAATGGATTATCCATCGAGATTTCTGAGAAATTCAATGGGTATTATAAAGAATAATGCGATAAAAGTCCCGAGATGGGCACGGTGATAAAGATAAAGTTAATTGATATGATACGGATATGTACAGGTACATACATTATAATCATAAGTGTTGCCTTATTGAAATGTGATAAATGATGAGTAAGCAAATTCATCCACATGTATGTGTATAAATGATAAACAAGTAAAAAGGTTTGAAAGATAAACCATCCTCATGCTTATGATTATGAATTGTGTTGTAATATCATGTTAACTTACATTATGTAATGAGATATGGGTTTCATGAAATGATGAGTCCATGATCAATGAGCTTATTATAGTTACTATGAATTTGCACTGAAACAGTTTTGGACAGCAGCAATAGTCTGACTTTGAAAATCCACCAAAAATAGTGGAAATTGAGTTAGAGACTGAATAAAATATGAAATTAAATCTTATTGGGTCTAGTTTCATATAAAAGAAATGGTGATAGTAAAGGAATGTCATATGATGAGATATTTAAATTCTTGTGAGATAGAGTTAGAATGAGTTCAAAATCCCTTGTTCTAATTTGGGAAAATTACTACAAATTGTACAAAAATAATTATGAGTTAGGAATCATATGAATGAAATCCTTGATGATTCTACTTTCAATATAAGGAGGCGGGAACATTATTTGAGTCTCGTACTATGAGATAAATAAATTTTAGTAAAGTAAGGTCAAAGCTGTCAAATAGCAAAATAGGGGAGACTTTGAATAATAAACTGTACTTATTGGCTAGACCAAAAATTCTAGAAATTTTATTGTAATAATAAAAATTAGTCTAGTTTTATTTAAAATTAACGGGTCTTAATTTTGATTTCCTTAACTCTAAATATAAATAAATTAATAACTACAAGTCGAGAAAATAGCTTAACCAGAATATGAGTAAAAGTGTCATTATGGTTGATTGCCTAAGGAAACATGTTGTTATAATGCTTATTATTTTCAGATGGACTTACTAAGCCTTAAGCTTACTCCCTCCTCTCCATTTCCTTAGTGTTCTCAGGTTGGCTCAGGGTTGGAGATTGTCAGAGGCAGCATCACAATATCAAGCTATCAACTCCAGAGTATTGTCATACGTGTATTAAACACTTTCAAGTGAGTGGCATGTATAAGGACTAGTTTTTACATTAGATATTGTTATGATTAGCCAAATGTACTAGCTTATATTGATCTACTGTATATAGCCATGAGATGTAGCTTATGATGGTTATGGCTTGCAAGCCTAATTATTCCTGATATGGGTTAATGCATGTCGTGTGATTATAATTGGTTGCTATGAATAATTAGTATAACACATGTATATGATGAATGTCCTAGAACCATTCGAGGTGGCCGCAGCCCTGGAATGAATATTTGGCCTATTATTAAGTTGATAATGATTAAACATGGACAATTGTAGAATGTGTAGAGATTAAATGTTGGGTAATAAACACATGTAAGACAATATGAAAATTATTTATTTGAATCTTTGTCAAGGTCGATTAACCATTAAATTGATGCTATAAGTTGGGTCCATGATGTGTAAAGTATGGGAAAGAATTAAGGACAACATAAGGCTTGGAAAATAGCCTAAGTGTTGGCCACACAGGTAGATACACGACCATGTGTCTCAGCCGTGTGGAGGACATGGTCTAGTACACGGGCGTGCGACTTGACCGTGTGGATCAATTTGTGTGGCTAATCTCATAAAGAGAGAGTTACACAGGTTGAGGATACGGGCGTGTCCCAAGCCACATGGGCGTGTATGACCACATGGCCCAACCCACACGGGCGTCTGATTCTCCAAAGCGAGAAAATTGGTTAAGTTGTTAAAAGTTTTTCGAAAGCTCTCGGTTCAGTCTCGAACCACCCTAATGTATGTTACAAGCTTCGAAGGCCTGTATAAGGGATGATATGCTTGTGTTTGAGATGTTTTAATGTTGGGAAAAACTTTTGTGGCCTGGTTTTCAATGTTGTGAATGTTTAAGTCTGATAACACCTCGAACCCTATCCCGGCGTCGGATATGAGTAAGGGATGTTACATTTAGTGGTATCAAAGCTATGGTTTAGTTGGTTCTCAAACTAACCTAGCCTGCATGAAAGTCTAGCTATACATGCCACAAACCCGTGATAGTGTGATGTCTCCTGACGAGAATGAGAGTCATCCTTTTTAGACAAAGGTGCCCTCCAACAGAGCTATACCAACCATGTTTGATGAGAAGCTAAGGTTATGGAAAAGTACAGTTATGATGAGCTTAAAATTAGAAAAGTATGAATAAAAGTTCATGATATGTACACGATAACATATGAGATGAAAGTTTAAACTGTGATGTATTTGTCCATGTTTGTTTGGCCTTTATAAAAAGTTATATGCAGGATTTTTTTGATTAAATGAATGAGATTAGTAAGCTGTCCAAAACACATAGAATGCATACAAAAATATTCTTTTTTAAATAAGATAATTGAAAAATTCTTGTCATACGAACGTGAATAAAAGTTTGCCTGAAGTGAATGATATGCTTATGAAAATGTTACTTTGATAATGAGCTAGTGATATATGTATTTGAGTATGAGAAATGAATTAGGGATCTTACAACCCCACCCCCTTACCAGAGTTGTGTTTTGTGAAGGAATTTCACAAGATTCGTATTGAATAAGTTCACAAGCATGATACCAAAGGGTTCAGCTATAGAATGATTATGAACATGATCAGAGATTTAATTGGATTGATAAGAAACGATAGGACTAGTAAGGTAAGATGTTAGGAAATGTATTAACTAGAAATTTCTTCAGAATTGAACTTCTTTAATGAAAAGCATAATGTGAGATTTATGATGGCAGAAATAATTGAAGGAACAATGTTGAAAGGTAAGATACCAGATTATGGCAGTCCTTTCTGAGGTATTATGCATGTTTAACTATTCTCGGAAATATTTTTACGGTTACTGCCCTACTGATAAAATCATTGTTTTATGGGAGTGCTTTCTAATCATGATGTATAGAATGTATTGATAGCCCGACTGGTATATAATCTGTATTGCTCTATGTCTCTCTAGCATTCCATTACATTCCATCTAATGGGACTTTATGAAATAATACGCATGAATTGATGCTCTATTCAATATACATATATGGGAAGGTATATTATCCTTATTGCATTTAATCCTAGTGGGTTGGATTGATGTATTCTTCTGGACTTCTTTTCTCTGAAGAATTATCAAGATCCTTCATATTTTTCTTATGAACATTTTTTTGGGTCTTTCATTATGATATGGTATCTTGGATTATTGTACCTTGGATATCTTTATCTTGGATTCCTCTCTCGAATTTCTTTATTCTGGTTTTTCTTGTTATCTTCATCTCGTAAATTACCAATGATCACTTGTATCCAAGGTATGTTCTTCAACTTATGATGACTATGTCGATTATGAACATGCGTCTAGGTTGATTATAGTAACGTGATGACCCCCGTATCTGGATTTCTCTAAATTTTCATGTAAAGAACTGATATCAATAAAGGCATAAATGATGAAATTGCAGTTTCAGTTTGTATGGTAGATTCCTTTCCTCGAGTAAGTTAATCAAAGCTAATGCATTCAATTGAGGCATTTTTGTTATCTTGAGCTAATGCAATTGAAATGGACTTTCGCTAGTATGATAAGTGAGCTTTGAATGGTTTCATATCAAACGATCCTATCAACTGAAAAAGAGGATCTCTTAAAATGTCATTTATTGATGATTAATACCGACTTAGTGGTTCAAGTGGTATTGATTATTATTTGAAAGATTAAATAAGGTATTAGTGTCTGGGAACAAGATTTTACCTCTTTTCGGGTAAAAGATAGATAGTCTGAATGAAAAGTGGATATATCTTAGAAGACCTTGTTACGATTTAAAGTTATTCTAAGTGATAAATTTTTCATCTTGTGAAAGTTGAATGGTCTATTACATGTCATTAAAGCTTTGAATGAACGAGAACGTTATTGACCAAAGTCTTTGAATCGATGGAGTATGCGCTGAACAAAAACTTCTTGAATTTCAATAATGTGTTATTGAATAAATTGTGTTGTGTTCTAAGTCAATAAATCAATGGGATGGCTAATGTATCTACTATCATAAAGAGAATTGGGTGTGAGATTGTGCAAATGACTTAAGTTGGTTATTACCTGATCCCTGAGAAGGGAAAAATATGGTTACAAGTACTTCAGATAAAAAAAAATTGGGCTTATGTAGAGAGTTTGCAAGAAATATCACAGGAGTAATACATTGATGATCGAGTTTAGAATTAGACATTTCTGATCTTTGTAATTGAATACATGAAAGGTTATCAGGACTATCGCTGAACATTGGTTAATATCAAAACGATCTTCGTCAGTAGTGATATTAGAATGGAAATGAGAACGAGATGATTATGGATTTCTTGTCTGGATTACTCTTATATTTGGAAGAGAAAAAGGATATATGGATTTCTGGTTGACATATGATGAAATTCGTAAATCGTTTTGGTAAATGTTAAATCTACCCAACAGGCTAATGGAATCATGTATTTATGAGATTATCAGATTTCTCGGAAAGCTAGTCTTGGTTAATTGGATTGAGATTCGGACTTTTATATATCATGAGTTATTAGGAAAGCTAAATAAGACCCCAGATTTTAATGAAGGCTAAAGTAAAAGTTCTTTAGCACTAATTATGAGATAGTAAAGATTATGAGGAACTAAACCACTCTTTTGGTAAAATTTTCAGGGACGAAAATCATTAAAGGGGGGAGAAATGTAACATCCCGAATTAGGGCCTAGTCGGAGCAGTGGTTTGAGACCAGAAATTTGAAGTAGAAATAATTTTATGATTATTATAAGGTCTATGATATGTTTCCATGCTTATGTGAAACTTTTGTGAAGAAAATTTATGTCTAAGGTGCTCGATTAAGCTTTAAAGACTAAATTGAATAAATTGCAAAATATGAGTTCTAGAAGTTTTTAGTATGGTATTGAATTGAATTTTTAATTAGAGGGTCTTAAATAGAATTTGACCAAGTTCTAAAATTTTGGACAAAAATGAGCTTGGATGGATAAAATTTTAGAGAAAGGCTAAAAGGGCATTTTGGTCATTTGGTCATTAAATGGACTAAAAGACAAAATAAAAGCCAAATTTTTTGTCCATCTTCTACCTATGGCCGAATATTGCATGGGAGAAGACATGGTTAGGGTTTTCAAGCTTCCAAGCTCAATAGTAAGTGCATTCAAGCCCCTTTTTTGATGTTCTTTACATTTTTAAAATCTCGGTAACATGCTCTACTCATTTCTACCATTATTTTGAACTAAGGTTTATGTTTAAAAATTTACCCATGAATGATATGCATGTATTTTGATGTTTAATGGTAGAATATGAAGGCTCAGTGTATAATAAACAAATTTTGCTAAGTGATTTTTAGTAAAAATGCTTAAAAAGGACGAAATCATAAAAGTTATAAATTAGTCATAAAAGGGTGATTTAGCGGAAATTGGGGTCTGCCATAGTTATGAAAATGATTTGGCTAGGCTTGAAATGCAAGGAAATTGAATAAAAATCATTTTACGAGCATTGGGGAAAAAGTGCAAATATGTGAAAGTTAAGCAGTCAAAATGCAAATTTGTAAAAATATGATTTTTGGACTCATATGAATAATGTGACTAATTAGTAGGCTAAATGTGATATTACAGATCAAGGAAAACAAGATTCTGGCTTAGAACAAGGTTGAACAAGGTTAAGCACAAACTCGAAATAAATAGTCGTACTCGAAACCGAGGAAAGTTCATATGTCAATGATAATACAACAATGTTATTGTTCATACTTGAACTTAAATTGATGTGTTAGCATAGTGTGATGGATATTTATTTAGTTGATGTAAAGATTATATATTGTAAGAAATGCCTAAATATAATTATATGCAATACCATGTTTATTTCATGGACTAATGTCTAAATAAACATGGGAATGTGTTGAATTGGATGTACTTTGCATGATTAGCTATGCATAATGAGATGCTTGATGAAAAGAGAAAATCCCGGTTGAATAAAAAGGGAAATCCGATGAATAAACCACGGCTTACATGACTTGAGATCCTGCATGTGTTGCAAAAAATGATTTAGCCCAGACGGGTAATCCGTTGATCTCAAATATCAAAAAGGATCTAGCTCGGGCGGGTGTTCCTTGAGTGATCAAGCCTCCCGAAGAATATGTGTGCATTAAGGATTTAGCCCGGATGGATAATTCGATTAGGATCTGAATTTAGCCAGGACTGGTAATTCAGATCCAATCTCATTTGAGTATATGTCATTGTAGGGGATTTAGCCTGGACTGGTAATCCCACCGTAAGATGTGAGGTTCACGGGAGTGCGTACTTGAGATGATCAATTGTATGACTTGACGGTAAATTCAACGGGTATTATAAAGAATAATGCGATGAAAGTCCCGAGATGGGTGCAGTGATAAAGGTAAAGTTAATTGATATGCTACGAATATGTGCAAGTACGTACATTATACTCATAAGTGATGCCTTATTGAAATGTGATAAATGATGAGTAAGCAAAATCATGCATATGTATGTGTATACATGATAAACAAGTAAAAAGGTTTGAAATATGAACCATGCTTATGCTTATGATTATGAATTGTGTTGTAATATCATGTTAACTTACATTGTGTAATGAGAAATGGGTTTCATGAAATGATGAGTCCATGATCAATGAGCTTATTATAGTTACTATGAATTTGCACTGAAATAGTTTTAGACAGCAACAATAGTCTGAATTTGAAAATCCACCAAAAATAGTGGAAATTGAGTTAGAGGCTGAATAAAATATGAAATTAAATCTTATTGGGTCTAGTTTTAGATAAAGGAAATGGTGCTAGTAAAGGAATTTCATGATGAGATATTTAAATTCTTGTGAGACAGAGTCAAAATGAGTTCGGAATCCCTGTTTTAATTTGGGAAAATTACTAAAAATTGTACAAAAATAATTATGAGTTAGGAATCATATGAATGAAATCCTTGATGAGTCTACTTTCAGGATAAAGAGGCAGGAACATTATCTTAGTCTCGTACTATGAGATAAATAAACTTTAGTGAAGTAAGGTCGAAGCTGTCAAATTGTGAAATAGGGGAGACTTTGAATAATAAACTGTACTTATTGGCTAGACCAAAAATTCTAGAAATTTTATTGTAAGAAGATAAATGAGACTTGTTTCATTGAAAATTAACAGGTCTTAATTTGGAGTTCTGTAACTCCAAAAATAAATAAATTAATAACTATGACTTGAGAAAATAGCTTAACCAGAATATGAGTAAAAGTGTCATTATGGTTGATTGCCTAAGGAAACATGTTGTTATAATGCTTATTATTTTCAGATGAACTTACTAAGCTTGAAGCTTACTCCCTCCTCTCCATTTCCTTAGTGTTCTCAGGTTGGCTCGGGGTTGGAGATCGTCGGAGGCAGCATCACACTATCAAGCTATCAACTCCAGAGTATTCCCATACGTGTATTAAACACTTTCAAGTGAGTGGCATGTATAAGGACTAGTTTTTGCATTAGATGATGTTATGATTAGCCAAATGTACAGGCTTATATTGATCTATTGTATATAGCCATGAGATGTGGCTTATTATGGTTATGGCTTGTAAGCCTAATTATTCCTTCTATGGGTTAATGCATGTCGTGTGATTATAATTGGTTGCTATGAATAATTAGTATAACACATGTATGTGATTAATGTCCTAGAACCATTTGAGGTGGTCGCGGCCATGGAATGAATATGTGGCCTAGTAGTAAGTTGATAATGATTAAACATGGACAATTGTAGAATGTGTATAGATTAAATGCTGGGTAATAAACACATGTAAGACAATATGCAAATTATTTATTTGAATCTTTGTCAAGGTCGATTAACTATTAAATTGATGCTATAAGTTGGGTCAATGATGTCTAAAGTATGGGAAAGAATTAAGGACAACATACGGCTTGGAAAATAGCCTAAGTGTTGGCCACACAAGCAGAGACACAGCCATGTGTCTCAGCCGTGTGGAGGACACGGTCTAGCACATGGGTGTGTGGCTTGACTATGTGGATCAATTTGTTTAGATGACGTCATAAGCAGAGAGTTACACGAACGGAGGATACGGGCGTGTAATGACCTAAATTTTACTGTTATCAGAAAGTGAATTTTTGGGTCTCCATTTTTGAAAAATGGATTCGTAAATATTTATTAAAAATATTTACGAAATTAAATGAGTGGTTAATTAAAGTTTAATGAAGTGAATTAGCTTAAATTAAGGATAATTGGATAAAAGGATTAAATTGAATATAGTGTGAAAGTTTAATTATAGAATAAAGAAAATTGAAGGGACTAAATAAGTAAATAAGCCAAAGTGAATGCCAAGTGTGTGATAAAAATAAAATACATGTGTAATAAATATTGTACATATATTTGTAATACATGTATGTATTTATTTATTATTTAAGTAAATACTATTATTGTATATTAATTAAATAAAGAAAATAAATAAAATAAGGACAAGTGTGTGGTGGTGATGATAGAAAAATGTAAATTATATGTGTGTACAAATGTAAAATAAGTATTTGTTATTAAATAGATTTTTATTATAGATATTTATTATTGTTATTATTATATTATATATATATAAAGTAAATAAAAGAAAGAAAAAGAAATAGAATATGAGACGAAACAGGGGAAAGGAAGGAAAGAAAGAAAAATAAAAGGAAAAATGGGATTTTAAAGCTTTAAACTTTAATAGGAAAGTCAATCAAGCCCTTTTTACTTAATTTTGATGTTTTAGAAGCTTTGGAATAAGGTTTTGATGAAATTAAGTTAATATTTTGAAAGTTATTAGATTTTTAGATATTGTTCATGTTGAATAAATTGAAGAATTAGAGGTTAAATTGATAGAATTTCAAGTTAGAAGTGAAATAAGGATTGAATTGTAAAATAAATCATAAGTTTTGAATAGTAGGGACTAAATTGAAAGAATTTCAAAATTATGGTTTTATCATGAAATTAGTTTAAAGTGGAAATTGAATGGAAATATTGAGTTAAATGTGAAGAATAAAAGTTAGTCTCGGTTTAGGGACTAAATTGGAATTTAGACAAAAGTTGAATAAAATTTGAAACATTCAATGTGAAAATTGTACTTTATTAATGATCATGAATTGTATTAATTCTGTAGCTAACAGGGTGCCGAAAAACTCGACTAAGAAAGGAAAAGACGAAGTTAACGAGGGTTAGCTCGGAAATTGTTGAATTTATTACTTAATGTGTAGGGTAATGCATTGAAAGGTGAAATTGATTATTAATTATTGTATGTTAATTAAATATTTTTGTAAGTAATTAAAGTATGAATTATTGGATTTTATGATTGAAATGGATTGATTTGGAATGTGTTAAATTTATTGAATTGATGATAAATAAATTGAAAATGATATTGAATTAAGAAAGTGAACCGAAAACCCTATTAACAGTATTGGGCTAAGTCAGATATTGGCATGCCATAGGATTGGAAGTGTTCAGGGATACTCCGACTTTGTGTCGATGAGACATTATAAGTGTCGACTACTATTACTGTTCCAGATTCATTCCTAAGAGGTACCCCGTACCTTACTATTACTGTTACTGTTCCGGATTTATTCTGATAAGGTACTCTGTGTACCGTTACTACTACTGTTACTATTACTGTTACTGTTACCGTTACGGTGTATTTTGGCTTTGGCCGATGAAACACTGTATGTTATCCCGGTGTGTGGGTTGGATTCATGTATCCGTCTAGGTCCGAGTATGTTAATAGGGGGTAAATTACTTTACTGAACAATTGAATGATGTTGACAATTACTGAATAATTGACTGATACTGAACAATTGATCGTTACTGAATGATATTGATAAAGTGATTAATATTGAGAATACTGACTGTTACTAGAATGGATAAACACAGAATATTTATTGATAATTGAATCGTTGAATAATATTTATTGATATTGAATAGTGAACTGAAGTATGAATAAGACACATGAGTTAAGTATCTTTGAATTGAATATGAATGAAGAGTATCATTGTTCAATGGTTGGTGAATTTATTATCAAAAGCTATTTCGGATTAATAGATAATAAGAATTGAATTAGTTACAAGGAATTTATCTATGTATTGAATAATTATATAAATGTGAAGGATATATGATTTTTATGTTAATGTTATTTTTTCATATTATTAAGTGTTCGGATTATAGAGATACCACTGAGTTCACACTTAGCGTAGGGTTTCTTTCTGTGCGTAGGTTAGGTTAAAGATAGACCGTCGAATCAGCATCCCAGGCCGATCTCGAACTCCATAAGGTGAAATATGTTAATTGTTGGTAATGGCATGTACTTAGGATGTTTATGTGTATCATTTAGTGCCGTCATTATAATGATGAAATAAGTAGAATTAAGCTTGGTAATGATATATTGTATGAATAGGCGTAATTGAAATGAATTTGAACTAATTGATAATGTATGTGAATTATTTAAAAAGATCCATTCCAGAGGTTCATAAAATGACTTGTTGGTCATGATTTGGTTAAATTCAAATACGATTCAAAATGATTGAATGATTGGTTTTTAGATTGTTTGGTGTTATTGAATTGGAGGGTTGGTAAACTTGATGTTTAAGGCTCATTTTGAGTCCACAGGTCTAGCACACAGGCATGTGACCGGACCGTGTGAGACACATGGCTTGCACACAGGCATGTTGTTAGACCGTGTGTCCCCTGCACCTAAAATGCTACAAAACAGATTGCCACACGAGTTGAGCACACAGGCGTGTGTCCTGGCCGTGTGAAATTACTTTGTTCATAGGTAAAAGTCAGAGAGCTCCAAGGGTAGAGGACACGGGCGTGTTCAAGCCGTGTAAGCCACACGGTGTGGCCATATGGGCGTGTCACATAAGCCACACGGGCGGTGGTACTGTTCATTAAAGGGAAATTTTAAGAATTTTATGAAAATTTTTATAAGCTTCCGATTGAGTCCTGGTTTGGTTTTAACATACATTTTAAGTCTCGAGGGCCCATTGTGACAGCCCAAAATTGACCCTAGTCGGGAAGTGGTTTCGGGACCACAAAACCGAGTCATAATAATAATTAGCCATCATATTTATGCTTATTATATGTATATATGCATGTGTGAAAATTTCATGTTTGAATTTTGTTAATTGTAAGTGAATTTTATTAAATAGGACTTATGTGAGAAAATTTAGAAATGTGCTAGGCAAATGTGAAGTGGCCTATTAATGCATGTTATGAAAATGATGGGTTTGCATGTCAAATTACCCAAAATTTGAGCTAGTGGCCGGCCATGCTATGGGTGGAAACATGTTGGGAACATGTTGGCTTAGTGTGTTATGTTAGAAAGAATAAATAAAGGGTTAGTAATTAAGTAATGAAAAGGGAGGGGTGATGAAAACAAAGTTGTCTCATCCATCTCCCCCCTCCATTTGCCGTAACTAGACAAAGAAAAGAAAAAAAAAAAGAAAGGGTGTTCATCCTTTAACACCTTGGCCGAAAATTTGAAGGAGGAAGGAAGAAGAAAGGTTGAAGAGATTCGGCCATGCATGTAACTAGGCTAAGGTATGTTTGATGATGTTCCATGAGATGCATGCATGTTTTAGTTGTTAGTTTGAGTTCTACCTAGCCCATGGTCTAAATCTTGCTATGTGACGGAGATGATATTCGGCCATGGGTGTTGTCTTTCTTGGTTGGTGTTTTGATGTTGTGGTGATGAGGCATGAAGATGATTGAGCTTGAGTGTTTAATAAAAAGGTTTGGATGTGAGAGTGTGTGAGGAGTAGAAATGAGGGGTCTTAGCAACTTCATGAAGGTTCGGCCATGGTGCTTCAATATTGCACTTGTGTTTAACCCTAGGATTAATTAGTTATATGGTTAGTATGGGTATGGGTGACCGAATATGAGAGCATGAATAGATGGAGAGTTTGGTGAATCGATATGTGGTAAATGTTAAGTGTTAAATGAGATAGAAATGATAGATTAATGTTGCACATTCAGCTATAGTTAGGCATGTTGATGATCTTATCTTGACTTAGATAATTTGGCATAAAAGGGTGGTAATGAGGTTGAGGTTGTTGAATGGTTAGTTGGGTAACAAATGAAGCATTCGGCCATCACTTGGGAGCTTATGTGATGTTGAGTTTAAAATTAGCAAAGGTGATTACCGAATGTCCAAGTATGCATATGCATGTGTGATTAGATTATTGATAGTATGGTAATTGCATGAGGTTATTAGCCGAATAGCTAAGAACATAAAGTAGCAAGATGAAAATTTTACCATGTCGTTTCGTATGTCATAAAATCATTAAAATGTGGATACCAATATATGTAGCAAAGCGGTTAAATGAGTTAATTTATTTGTTTAAGCTCAAGACTCTAAAGGAGAGGCGTCCAACAAGGGAAAATCGAAGGTCATCGAGTAGCCGACTTGGAACTATTTTACCTAACACAAGGCAAGTCATTAAGCATATCTTTGGTATTGATTTAAATGATCGTAATACCTATACAATTGTGTTTAATGAGATGAAATGTATACAAATGTATATGTATGTAGAGATGAAATTTGTCGAATGTAAAAAGGAAGTGAAGCCTATAGAGTGGCTGGTTTTCGGCACTAAGTGTGCGGGCAATAAGTGTTCACGGTTGTGAGATCGGCACTAGGTGTGCGAACTTGAAATGCATGGCACTAAGTGTGCGAGTTTAAAGTACATGGCACTAAGTGTGCGTGGTTGATTATTAAGCACTATGTGTGCGAACCCACTATATATATATACTTTCTATAAATTATTTACATTAAGGATGCGACATTACCGAGTCGATTTTGGACAGCGGAAAAGGTAAGTACCTTGAGTTCATGGCTAATAGGCGCTACGTTTATATTTGGAGTTGAGCTTGGTAAGTTTTGAACCTATGTGACAATTATACTTGAAGTCACGTATATAAGATTTATCGTGGAATAGGTGAAAGGTCGTCTAGTTGTATGATTGTAATGAAAATAAAATGATGTATGAAAATGCCTCAAATATCCTATCAATTAGTATATGGAATGTGAATGCATGACTTGGTATGAGATGGAACCGATAGGCCTAAGGAACTATGGTATGGTTCGGTGTGGATGGAGTAACTAGCCTCGTTCCATTTTGTTTCCTCTTGTGATAATGTTATTAATGGATGGTAGTGCATTGCTTATGACTTACTGAGTTATATACTCACTCGGTGTTTTCCTTGTCACCTATTTTAGGCTTCTTGGATTCGTTTCCTTCGCGTGGTCGGGCCGTCATCGAAGTCATCACAGCAGCTAGCAAGTTTTGGTACTTTCTTCTTAGTCGGCTTAGGAGAACATTTCGGCATGTATAGGCTATTATGTTGTGTTTGAACTTTGGTATGTAAACTTTTAGCCATGCGAAAATGGCATAAATGTTCGGTTGGATTTGGTTTTATAATGTTAGGTCGTAAGTCTTGGTAATTCGATTTTTTTATGCCATATGTCATGGTTGATTATTTTTGGTGTTAAGATTCATGATATGGAAATAGTGTAGTAGGGAGATGTTTGACAATGATTAGCCTTTGGTATGGCTAGTCATGATTATAATTTTGTGATATGTATGATGAATTACTAGTTAGATCAATGAGAAATCACGAAATAGGCATAGTTGCTTCAGTAACAGATGCTGGCAGCAGCAGTGACGTGAGATTGAAAAATTACAAAAATTATTAGGAATGGAATTAAATAGTGAATAAATTATGTAATCGAAGCTCGATGAGTCTATTTTCATATAGAAGTAACGAAACGATCATATGGACAGTATGTTAAGAGATATTCAGGTTCTCGTGAGACAGGGCCAGAACGGTTTCTGGATTCCCTGTTCCAAATTTGGAAATTCATTATAAATTAACCAGAGATAATTAGAAGTCATGCCATATATTTATAGATTCCTCTATGAGTCTAGTTTCTATAGAAACAAACGGCATCAGTATTGAAGCTCTGTGCAGGGATTTATCCAAATCGTAATGCATGAAGGTCAGTGTAGTCGCACCCTGTAATAGGGGAGAATTTAACTAATAAACTGTAGTAATTGGCCCCACCAAAAATTCTACAAAAATTCTACCATATAGGTATATGAGTCTAGTTCCAGGGAAAATTTACGGAACTGGATTTCGAGTTTCAGAACTCAAGATATGATTTTTAAAGCTACTAGTACGCAGATTGGCAGCTTGTCTGGGAAATGTCAAATAAGTGGTTTGAAGTTTGTTAACACCTCGTGTTCGACTCCGGCGACGGTCTCGGGTTCGGGGTGTTACACCCATTAAATGAACATTAAGATATATTTTATGAACTGAATTGTATTTTCTTTCTTTATTAATCGTAATCGAACTGTAGTGACCGGTAATACTCCGTAAT
Source organism: Gossypium hirsutum (assembly GCF_007990345.1). Lineage (NCBI taxonomy): Eukaryota > Viridiplantae > Streptophyta > Magnoliopsida > Malvales > Malvaceae > Gossypium > Gossypium hirsutum. The sequence goes on along the minus strand of NC_053425.1, from coordinate 59,737,517 downwards.
CCTGTTCCGACTACGGGATAGGGTTAAGGGGTGTTACAGGACATGTCCCAAGCCACACGAGCGTGTCCCAAGCCACACGGGCGTGTCTAACCACTCGGCCCTACCCACATGGGCATGTGATTCTCCAAAGCAAGAAAATTGGTTATGTTGTCAAAAGTTTGTCGAAAGTTCTCGGTTTAGTCCCAAGCCACCCTGATGTATGTTATAGGCTTCAAAGGCTTGTATAAGGGACGATATGCATGTGTTTGAGATGTTTTAATTTCGAGCAAAAATTTTGTGGCCTGGTTTTGCATGTTGTGAATGTTTAAGTCCGATAACGCCTCGAACCCTGTCCCAGTGTCGGATACAGGTATGGGGTGTTACATAAAGCTTAGTAAGTTTGCATGTAAAAAAATAACTACATTCTAAATGAATTATCAAGATAACCTGAACCTTTCGAACGTGGACTTATCTTACCTTCCCTTTTGGTACACTCTTTGAATTTTCCGTTGAACCATTTGGAATACTAAGGATACATGGGTACCTTTCCTTTTTAAACTTACCATTGACATGTCTTGACATGGTCTTACGTGGTATCCTTGCCTTATGAACTCACCATTGCCATACCTTGGCATGGTCTTACATGGGATCTTTGCCTTATAGTAGTTTATTAATGCCATGTCTTGACAAGGTCTTACATGATTTCCTTGCCTTGTAAAACTTACCAATGTCATGCCTTGGCATGGTCTTACTTGGTATCCTTAAACTCTAATGTCATGACATTTGTATCCTATACATTCCTAAGGTTCAACTGAGACTTTTAAGTATCATTTCTCCGTCAATTCTTACTTGAATCATCAAGGAATAAATTTATAAAATAAATATATAGATGCTGAAAAGTAACATCATTAATTATAAATAATAAAACATTGCATTTATTTACCGCAAACTTACCTCGATACAAAATACGATCAAATATTTTCATTTAGTCGTCAACCTTTTTCTTTCCTCGGTCTAACTCTGAATTTCGTTCTTCTTGATCTATAATAGCAAATTGAACTTATTAAATATTCACATTTATCAAAATAGTCCTTAACTCTAACTTTGAAAAAATTACAATTTTGTCCCTAAACTTTTACATATTTACACTTTTGTCCCAAGGCTCGAAAATGAAACTTTGTCCCTAATTCTTATGTTTTATGACATGTTGATCATTTATTTACCTACGGCAACATCAAATTCCCACTCTAACATGTACTTATGACCATTAGGTATTTTTACCGATTATGTCATTTTACTCGTTTTCACTTAAAATCACTCAGCTCAAGCCGTTTAACATAATTTCAAGCTTAATATTCTACCATAAAACATCAAAATAAACACATTTCACCTATGGGTATTTTTCCAAATATGAGTTCTAGGTTAAATTATTGCTAGAATAAGCTAAATCAAGTTACCGAGACATCAAAAACATAAAGAACATTAAAAACGAGGCTTGGAATCACTTACTATGAAGCTTGGAAGCTTGACAAAACCCTAGCTATGAAAAACCCTTGAAATTTTAGCCTAATGAAGAAGATTGGACATTTTGTCATCTTTTTCCCTTTTTAATCTTTTAATTACCAAATGACTAAAATACCTTTCATTAAAACTTTAGCTATTTTTATCTATGCATGTCCATTGTTGTCCATGAAAACCTAATGGTCTAAATCCATTTAAGGACCTCTACTTCAATTATACTATTCAATTTAATCCTTTAGCATCTAAAACTCATATTTATCAACTTTTGCAATTAAGCCCTAGTAGGCAAATTAAGCATGCTATCTATAATATTTTCCATCGATACTCTAACACATGCATCTAATCACCTGGTAAATTATAAAAATTAATCGAAATAAACTTTTCTATCTCAGATTCACGATTTCGCAACAACTGTTCCGTTTAGGCCCTATTTTGGGATGTTACAACAACACAACTTAAATAAAACACAATCCAAAATATATCAAAACAATTTATACATATACAAAACATATAATACATAAATAACTTCATTATTGGAATATTAGACCTATTTTTATATAAGTCATGCGCATACACAAGATATACATCAATTGAAATAAATTTCATTACTAACCCATTAATTCATATATGCGGCATTAATATATTAGTCTGTATAAAATTCATATGTTTTGCATATTAACACAAATTAAAAACAAGCATTCAGTTATATGTAAACCCATTTCACTTCTTTGTCCATTCGGCTAACACAATTCATTTATACATATTCATAAACTTACAAATAACTAACGAATCTATATAACCATGCACATATACATGTCAACCATAATATAAACACATATATACATACATGTCAACATATAAAAACTCAACTAACATGACATGACCGAATACCAAGTGTACATATCCTTTATCATTAACTCAAACTCCTTATATAAATCTAAGTCCCAATGTGTCTTACTTATCATAACAACAAATCATATGTCATTCATATCATTAATAAAGTCCATAATTGTATACCAAATTTATACCATGCAAATGTCTTGACTATTACCTAACAAATACATGACCTACCTTAGCTCAATTATCATCCATTATAAACCAGATGGCCGAAACACATAGCAACTTCACAAACATCATATATTTTGGATACACTTTCAATATAGGCTCAAACCAAAACCAAACATATGTATAACATAGTCGATTCATTCATGCCACATCCGAATTCAACAACCAACCACAATATACGATCACATAACACAAATTATAATTATCCATAGAACATGGCATAATAACCAAAATAGACTTAAACCATAATTAAACTAAAACAGATTTCAAGCATAGAAGTTAAGCCATTTTCGCATGGCTCCACTTATGCATAAACAAAATATTCCAGCCTATACATGCCATAATTCAAGTTCAACTTATTATGTACCAAAACAGTAGATAGTGTGATGAACTTTGCTGAAGATCCTCGAGCTCGTAACTTGAAATCCAAGAATCTATAAAACAGAGTAAGCATGAACACACAGAGTAAGCTATCATAGCTTAGTAAGTCATAAGCAAATAAACAACCCAATGATATAATCAACTCATTTTAAACTAAATCGAAATTACATTAATATTACCATGCTTAGTTTCAAACTTACAAATTTTATAAATAATACATTATCATACTCAAATCCTACCTTGGCCGAATGCTCACATATTCAAGTTAATATATTATTATTCATCTTCCAAAGCCAAATAGTCATCATAAAACCTAGTCCACATACACTCAAATACATAAGTTCATGTATCAAAATATAACTTCATATACATATGTTAGTTATGTGGCCTAATATACATGATAATATATGCACATAGTTAAGATTCATTTCAATAATATCCACAAGAAGAATACACTTACCAAATTCACATATATTCTTCATTTGCATCACACATAATTTATAACAACTATCAAGTTACTTACTTACCTTATTTCAAGTAGACAACAAGCTAATTCATACCTGGCCATTTAGCTCACTTTACACATTCGTTCATAACTTATCGTTGCCCATTGAACCATTCAGAATTGGATAGGACACTCAAATAATCACATATATCGTACAATGCCAGCGTCCCAGACGTGGTCTTACATGTAATCACATATTGATGCCACTGTCCCAGACATGGTCTTACTTGCACACAAATATCGAAATCACATATTGATGCCATGGTCTTACTTGCACATCACATATCAGAATCCTATGTCATGACATATGTATCCTAACTATTCATAAGGTTCATACAGGGCTTTCGGACGTCATAACTCGATCGTAACGAATTCATAAATATAGTTGCCAAGCTAACTCACATTCGGCTATTGCATATATTAAATCACACATTTCATTTCAGCATATATAATTTTCATTTAATTAAAATTCAGTACGTCTATTTGCTTATAAACTTACTTCGGACGATATAAAACGGAACGGGACGGCTAGTCGACAACTTTTGTTTTCCCCCGATCCAAATCCGATTTCTTTGGTTCTTAATCTAAACATATTCAAATTAAACTCATTCAAACATATTTTCACTCAATTTAGTCCAAAAACACATAAATGGGAAAATTACCATTTTACCCTTGATATTTTACACTTTTTACAGTTTAGTCCGTATTGCACAAAACACAAAATAGCAAAATTTCACTATACCCATGTTAGGCCGAATGTTCCTAGTATTCATACAAGTCCATATATTTTGTTTATTTCGTATTTTAGTCCTTCAAATTGTTATTTTTGCAATTTAGTCCTAATTACTCAAAATCATCAAAAACTCCAATACAAAACATGTTAACCCAAAACATATATTTAATATTTCATTATCAAACAATAAAAATCACAAGCTTTCAACAATGGCATAACTCAAAATATTCACCAAAATAAAAAATTCAAGCATGGGTCTTGAAGATAACTTAGCAACGATCTCAAAAATGTAAAAATTATCAAAAACCGAGTAAGAACGAACCTTGAATCAAGCTTGGAAGGTGGCAAAACCTAGCTTTCTTTTATTTCTTTCTTTTGATGATTATTTCGGTGGATGACAATGTAAAATAATGAATATATTAACTTTGGTTTTATTTAATATAAGTTTATTAACTAAATTACATATATAACCTTTATAATATAATTTAAAACCATCATAAACCTTTATTTAATATAAGTTTATTAACTAAATTACATATATAACCTTTATAATATAATTTAAAACCATCATAAACCTTCGCTATTACCGTCCAATACAATTTTCAATGGTCTAATTGCAACATAAGATTTAAAGAACAACCACTATTCAGCTCCTTTTTATAATTAACCACCAAATTTTCATTTTACGCGATTAAGTCTTTTTATTTAATCGGACACCCAAACGATAAAATTAAAGCACACACATACAAATTCACACAAAATAAACACAGAAAATAATTTCTAATTATTTTTTTGACTCGGATTCATGACCCCAAAACCACCGTTCCGATTAGGGTCTAAATCGTGCTGTTACAATGGCACTCACATAAATCATTTATTTTTTGTCGATGATGCCCTTCTTTTTATTAGGAACAAAAAAAGTGAAGTCGAAGTCTTCATGAAAATCCTTAGGGAGTTTGTGCAGGTTTTGGGTCAAAAAATAAACCTGGACAAGTCAATGGTGTTCTTCAACCCGAATACTCTCATAGACCAACATCAGCTTTATGGTGATTTGCTTCGCATGAGAGTGGTTGACAATTTGGAAAACTATCTTGGGTTACCCCTCTACGTTGGAAAGAAAAAATCTATGGCTTTTCATAGCATTCTTAGTCGCTTTTCTTATAGGATCAATATCTGGTCTAAGAGGCTCTTTTCCTACGATGGTAAAGATTTTTTTATAAAATCTATCATTCGATCACTCCCGACTTATGCACTTTCTATTTTCGTTACTCCTAAGGTCTCTCTAGAGGAGATGCAATCTAAAATCTGTAGGATGTGGTGGATATGCAAAGACAAAGGACGAAGGTGGGCAATGCTTGCATGGGACAAAGTTTGCTTCCCCAAGGGCATGGGAGGGCTTGGCTTTAGAGACCTTCGGCTTTTTAACCTTGCTTTCCTTGGTAGACTAGTTTGGAGGCTCTTCACCATCAAATACACGTTGTGCTATCATGTGCTCAGCTCAAAATATTTCCCTAGTGGCGACCTCTTCCACCCTAAAAAGGTTGACAAACTGTCTTACACACGAACTAGTATTGCTACTGCTGCTAAAGCCCTCGAAAATGGCTTCGATTGGCAAGTTGGTGATGGGAATAGTATTGATATTCACAAAGACAATTGGGGCTTTGAAGGTTTAGACGGTGACTCACTGCGCTGCACTACTCTGAATTTTTATGAAAGAAAAGTGCACGATTTATGGGTTAATAATCGTACAAGCTGGAATAAAAATAAGGTGCATGAAATTTATGGCTGCAGTATCGTATTTGTAATTTACCTATTCTATCCAATGGCCCAAACGACAGCATGGTTTGATTCCATAACCCTCATGGATTTTACACCTCTAAGTCGGCCTATTCGTGGCTTCTTCTTAAGCAGATGGGTTTTGGTCCTCATAGATTCTTTGGAAGACTATTTGGAAGCTAAAAACCCTTCCAAAATTTCAGGTTTTTACTTGGCGTATGGGACATGAGCTTCTCCCTATGAATGCAAAGATCTCCTCTATAACACAGAACTTTAGAAGGGATTGCCCTAGGTATGGTGCAAGTGTTGAAACCCTTGTCCACACCCTTAAAGATTGTCCAACTGCTCGAGCCATTCTTACCCTCGGTGGACTTGATGGTAGGCTTCTCAACAAAGACTACTTATGTTGCATTGACTGGATCGAAGATGCCATGTGTTTATTGGATAAGAAAGCTATAGTAGATTTTATAACAACGTTGTGGAATAGTTGGAACAACCGAAACAATTATATTTTTCATGGTAAGAAAGAAGAAGCACAGGTCATTTGGGATAGGGCCATAACTCTTTGTTAAGATTTTTAGATTCAAAATATGGTCAACAAGCCGGTGTTACCTTTAACCCCTGCTCTTAAGAACTGGGAGAAGCCATTAAGCGGGACAGTAAAGATAAACTTTGATGCTATTGTTTCCAACGATAAAACGGGGTTTGGTGTAATTGTACGTGACTCTGATTGCTTCGTTATTAATGGGGGCTGTGGTTTCAAAAATGAGAAGATGATGGTAGATTGGGCAAAGCTATATGCATTTGAAAAAAGCCCTAAGATTGCGCGCTCCCTTAACATTGCAAATGCCATCTTCGAAACTGATTATGCTAGCCTCGCAAACAAGATTAAGAAACCAAGAGAGGATATTACAATCATTGGTCATTATATTAATGAGTCTTTGAAAACCATGGAGATGTTAAATAATGTCGTTGTTAATTGAGTCAACCGAAGTTTTAATAAGGATGCGGACTTCATGTGAAATATGCCATTACTAATTATTGTAATTTGGTCTTTAGTATGGACTACCCTACGAAAATCCATGATCTTGTAATTGATGATTTTATTAATTGAATTTTACTCTTTCCGATTTTTTTTTTCAAAAAAAAAAGTCTTTATCGCATTAGATTTTTTGGCTAGATTTTAACTAGCCATATTCATAGGTAGTAGTCACCCAAGAGGGAGTATCATGCACTTTATATGTTGTAAATGACTAGATACATAAAAAATAATTTTTAGTATATATTACGAGATTCATGTACTCGTATGATATATAAATTATAAAATGGACCACCTTCTTCTATCCATGTAATACATGTATGTGTTATTTATTGAATTGTAAAATCTATCATCCTTTATGTATTTATAACTCTAGAGTAAAAACATGTTTCAAACAATAAGAGTAATAAAAAAAATTAGTAGCACAACAAATTCCTAAAAAATTAAAATTACTAAAAACACCTTTGTTTTAATCTTTCTCTACTTTTCACATCTATTGATCATATTAAGGTGTTCATGCTAAGTTTGATGAGTATTGTTTTTTCCATATATTTTAATATATGAACTAACAATAAATTAATTCAATTGATAACATTTAGTTAATTTTATGACTTAATTTTAGTAAAGAGTAGAAAAAGTAAATTTCGGAGATTTTATTTTTGACTAAAAATTTTATTTATATTTCTAATTTCGAGCTTAAATTTATATGACTATTCTTTAATTTATGTCTAGTTATGATAATACATACATAATAAATAAATAAAAATTATGACCAAAGAAAAAAAAAATTCCTGCACACTAGTAACCAAACCAGATAATAGTGTTGGATATGGTTTCCAAAGCCCCATAAAGGTTACCAAGCAGGATGTTATTTTCTTTTTCCTCTATAAACATTTTATATGAAATCTGCAACTCCATGAAAACCGAGATAATCCAACTGATTTATTAAGTTACTTTCAAAAGATGACAGCCAATAAATCTGGAGTTTAAATTACAACATCTGCAAATGTTCCCGACTATGATCTCTTTTGTCTCAAAAATAATTCATCCCATAAGATAAAGTAGGACTCCGATAAACAAATCATAACTCGTCATCAATGCATTTCAGCATCCTTATCATCAAAATAATCCCCAGTATAAGAATCAATAAAATTCAATAAGACAACAATGACCGATGACTCCTGAAAACCAGTTCTACCTTTTACCTGTTATTTGTTCGCTTGAGATGTAGTGATGAACTTGGTAAGAACAAAGCAGTCAGGAGGGTCAATGTTTGTGTAATAGCTCTTGATTCTCTCAGTGATTTCAAACCCGAATTTCTTATAGAAGTTGATGGCATCATCATTGTTTGTCTGAACATGCAAGTAAATTTCTTGTATGTTTTGCTTCAAACAGAGATCAAGAACTGTTGAAGTTGGCATGCATGCAGCAGATAAAGCAACTAAGGAGCAGACCGTACAACATAAGTTATCCAGATGAAGTATGAAGAAGCAGATCAAGCTGCTGTAGTATTTCCGGATGAAGTACTTACAACTACTGAAGTTGATGCTACTATTCAATTTCAGTTTCATTTTGTAATATTTTGTATCTTAGTTAAATTAGAACTAAGTAGGTAGTGTATTTAATGCATTCGGTGCTGATAAGATTGATATATCAGTTTATCAAATTTTACAAGTTGCAATTTGCAAGTTGTGCATGTTGCAATGAAGCCTAAAAATAGTAAGTGAAACTTGTCAAATCTGACCAGCTTATGACTGGTATATATACTGGCAGTATGCCATTTTTCAATCCAATGAATTTCAATAGAAATCTGTAACACCCCGAACCCGAGATCGTCGCCGGAGTCGAACACGAGGTGTTAACAGACTTCAAACCACTTATTAAAAATTTCCCAGACAAGCTGTCACTCTGCGTACTAGTCGCTTTAAAAATCATATCTTGAGTTCTGAAACTTGAAATCCAGTTCCGTGAATTTTCCCTGAAACTAGACTCATATGTCCATCTACAAATTTTTTTCTAGAATTTTTGGTCAGGCCAATTAGTACAGTTTATTAGTCAAAGTCTCCCATGTTACGGGGATCGACTACACTGACCTTTGCACATTACGACTTGGATATCTCCCTTTACAGGGCTTCAATACTGATTTCGTTTGTTTCTATAGAAACTAGACTCAAAGGGGAATCTATGCACATATGGCATGACTTCTAATTATCTCTGGTTAATTTATAATGAATTTCCAAAGTCGGAACAGGGAATCCAGAAATAGCTCTGGCCCTGTTTCACAAGAGTTTAATTATCTCCTAACATACAGCTCATATGGTCGTTTCGTTTCTTCTATATGAAAATAGACTCATCCAGCTTCGATTACATAATTTATTCATTAATTAATTCCTCTCCTACTATTTTTAGTGATTTTTCAATCTCACGTCACTGCTGCTGCCAGCATCTGTTACTAAAGCAACTATGCCTATTTCGTGATTTCTCCTTGATCTAACTAGTAATTCATCATACATATCACAAATTATGATCATGACTAGCCATGCCAAAGGCTAATCATTGTCAAACATCTCCCTACTACACTATTGCCATATCATGAATTTTAACACCAAAAATAATCAACCATGACATATGGCATAAAAATCGAATTTCCAAGACTTACGACCTAACATTATAGAACCAAATCCAACCGAACATTTATGCCATTTTCGCATGGCTAAAAGTTTACATACCAAATTTCAACAAAACATATTAGCCTATACATGCCGAAATGTTCTCCTAGACTGACTAAAAAGAAGATACCAAAAGTTGCTAGCCGGTGTGATGACTTCGATGACGGCCCGATCACGCAAAAAGAGACGAGTCCAAGAAACCTAAAATAGGTGACAAGGAAACACCGAGTGAGTATATAACTCAGTAAGTCATAAGCAATGCACTACCATCCATTAATAACATTATCACAAGAGGAAACAAAATGGAACGAGGCTAGTTACTCCATCCATACCGAACCATACCATAGTTCCTTAAACCTATCGGTTCAATCTCATACCAAGTCATGCATTCACATTCCATATACTAATCAATAGGATATTTGAGGCATTTTCATACATCATTTTATTTTCGTTACAATCATACAACTAAATGACCTTTCACCTATTCCACGATAAATCTTATGTACGTGACTTCAATTATAATTGTCACATAGGTTCAAACTTACCAAGCTCAACTCCAAATATAAACATAGCGCCTATTAGTCATGAACTCAAGGTACTTACCCGGTCCGCTGTCCGTGATCAACTCAATAATGTCGCACACTTAGTGCCCATAGTGATTCAAAAATATATATTAAGTCCGCACACTCAGTGCTATATAATCAACTCGCACACTTAGTGCTATATAATCAAACTCGCACACTTAGTGCTGTACAATTTAAACCCGCACACTTAGTGCCAATCTCATGATCATAAATGTTTATACCCGCACACTTAGTGCCGAGATCAACAACTCAATACATCTCACCTCTTTTCTTTTCATTCAACACTTTCATCACCACATGCATACATGTATATAAATTTATCATTCCATTCGGCATAATTACATAGACATTATGTCTATTTAGATCAATACAAAATATATGCTTGGTGACTTACTTTGTGTTGGGTAAGACGGTTCCAACTCGGCTACTCGATGATCTTTTCTTTGCCTTTGCTTGATTCTCCTCCTTTAACTCCTTGAGCTTAATCAATAAATCAACTAGTTTAACCATCTTGCTAAACATTCATAATTCAATTACACATGCATATGTATGTTTGTATATTCGGCAACCATCCTCACTAATTACCCATTTAGTCGATTATACACATAATTAAAGGTAACATCACGAATGGGCATACTTATGTATATATACATATATATATGTATATATATATACTTCGGAATGGGCTTCACAATTAGATTTAACACCACCTTCATACTCAATTAGATGGCCGAATGCATGTATATATGCACAATGTCAACTATAACATTATTTAAACACCTAATTTCATCTCATGAACACTCGGCCCATTTTTACCCCATATGGCCGAATGTGTAAGATTACATTCAACACCACCGATGTACTTAATTAGGTGGCCAAATATACCAAGTTAGACTTGACATTATACGTCACAAGAACTCTAATTTAATTTGTCAATTGCTTGGCCAAGAACTCATAAGTGCCTTATCTACAACCTATTCGGCCTTACTACTTAAACTTAGCCTTTCATACACTTATCTCTATTGTTTTAGAAGGCCGAATCCTTATGTGTTCCAACATCTAGCTTACTCAATTCAACACATCAAAACGACATTTAGGCCGATTTTGCAAGCACACAAGCCTTTGACCGAATGTCCTTGACCTCTAGTCACCTAAATTTTTATTCTTTAAAACTCATCCAACTCATATTTTTCATTGACAACCTCCTTAACTTCAATTTATTCACATCTTTAATCATGCTACATTCGACCATTATTTAACAGTAATTCATGTATCCTTTTTATTAAACACTCAAAATCAACCATCTTCATACCTCATCACCAAAGACATCAAAATACGAACCAAGAATGTAACATTCATGGCCGAATATCATCTCCATCAGTTAACAAAATTTGAACCATGGCTAGGTAGATTTCAAACTTACAACTTAAAATATACATGAATCTCAAAGAATAATATCAAACATACCTCAATCTAGTTACATGCATGGCCAAACTTCTTAGAAACTTTTCCCTTAGGCACCGAATATTCAAGAGCTTCTTAATCAACTTAAAGGTGACCAAATGCCTTAACTTCAATTTCTTCTTTTTCTTTCTTTAGGTACGGCAATTGTAATAAGGAAAAGGATGAACACTCCTTCTTCCTCCCTTATTTTATTCATCTTTTTCCTTTTTAATTCCTTTCTTTTATTTATTCTAATTTACTTACCAATATTAAATAATAAACAACATAAACTTGGAGGAATGGAACCATGCTTGGCCGGCCACTTAACATGAATTGGGCACTTTGACATGCAAACCCAAACTTTCCTATTTTAATACTATTTGGTCCTTACTTATTTACCTATCATAATTTTCCAAGTCTCTCAACTAGATCCTTTCAAGCAAAATTCACATTCCTAATATAAAATTAAAACATCAAATTTTTATACAAGTACTATCACACATATAAGATATGCAAATAAAATTTTAACTAAATTTTATGACTCGGTTTTGTGGTCCCGAAACCACATTCCGACTAGGGTCGAATTAGGGCTGTCACAACTCTCCCCCACATAAGAAATTTTCGTCCCCGAAAATCTTACCGGTGAATAATTTTGGATATCGATCCTTCATAGAGTCCTCAAGTTCCCAAGTGGCTTCTTCAATTCCGTGTTTATGCCACAACACCTTCACTAATGGGATTTTCTTATTTCGCAACTCTTTTACTTCACGCATCAAAATGCGAACCGGTTCTTCTTCATAACTCAAGTTAGGCTGAATCTCGATCTTAGATGGAGTGATTACGTGTGACGGGTCGGACCTATATCATCGAAGCATCGAGACATGGAAAACGTTGTGAATCTTTTCAAGCTCAGGGGGTAAAATTAATCGGTATGCAACTGGTCCAACTCGTTCGGATACTTCGTACGGACCGATGAACCTCGGACTCAATTTGCCCTTACGACCAAATCTAAGCACCTTCTTCCAGGGTGAAACTTTGAGAAATACTTTGTCTCCAACCTGATATTCAATGTCTTTTCTTTTCAAATCCGCATACGCCTTTTGACGGTCCGAAGCGGCTTTCAAACTTTCACGAATTACTCGGACTATCTGCTCGGCATCCTTAATCAAATCAACCCCAAGGATTTTACTTTCACTAAGTTCAGTCCAAAATAATGGGGTACGGCATTTACGACCGTATAAAGCCTCGTAAGGTGCCATCTTAATGCTTGATTGAAAACTATTGTTGTAAGCGAATTCGATCAAAGGCAGATATCTTTCCCATGAACCACAAAACTCTAAAACACAACATCTCAACATATCCTCGAGTATTTGAATTATCCGCTCAGATTGGCCATCGGTTTGAGGATGGAATGCGGTGCTAAAGTGCATCTTGGTACCCAATGCTTCTTGTAATTTCTTCCAAAATCGCGAGGTAAATCTTGGGTCTCTATCCGACACGATGGAAATAGGTACCCCATGCAACCGAACTATTTGGGAGACATATAATTCTGCCAATTTATTGAGCGAAAAATCCGTACGGACAGGGATAAAATGAGCAGACTTGGTCAATCTATCAACAATGACCCAGATTGCATCTTTCTTACTCTGAGTCAAAGGCAACCCAGATACAAAGTCCATTGTCACTCGATCCCATTTCCATTCGGGTATCATGATTGGCTGAAGTAATCCAGATGGCACTTGATGTTCCGCTTTTACTTGTTGACATATCAGACACCTTGAAACAAATTCAGAAATGTCTCGTTTCATACCGGGCCACCAAAATTGGCATTTCAGGTCATTGTACATTTTAGTACTACCCGGGTGGACTGACATTCGACTACTATGAGCCTCGTTCAAAATCATCGAAATAAGTTCCGAATTTCTTGGAACACATAATCGACCTCTGAACGTCAAGCAATCATTGTCGTCAATCCGGAACTCCGATTCCTTATTCGAAGCACATTCAGCTCGTTTGGTGACCAATTCAGCATCGACTTTCTAGGATTCAAGTATTTGACGAATCAATAATGGTTTGGCCTCTAATTCAGCTACTAGCACCCCATCGGGTGGGACGGATAAGTGAGCATTCACCGCTCTCAAAGCAAACAGTGCTTTCCGACTTAAAGCATCGGCAACCACGTTAGCCTTTCCCGGGTGATAATCGATAACAAGTTCATAGTCTTTCAACAACTCAAGCCAACGTCTTTGTCGCAGATTTAGATCTCTTTGAGTCATCAAATATTTAAGACTTTTGTGGTCCGAATAAATATGACACCTTTCCCCAAACAAGTAATGCCGCCATATTTTCAAGGCGAACACTATGGCCGCCAATTCAAGATCATGGGTCGGATAGTTTCTCTCATGCGGCTTTAATTGTCTCGACACGTAAGCCACAACTCGACCTTCTTGCATCAACACACAACCTAGCCCAAGTAAGGATGCATCACTATAAATGACAAACTCTTTGCCGAACTCCGGTTGTACTAGCACTGGAGCTTCGGTTAAACAGGTCTTTAGTCGATCGAAACTCTTCTGACGGTTCTCTGTCCACTCAAACTCAACATCTTTTTGGAGTAGTTTCGTCAACGGTGCAGCTATCATCGAGAAACCTTTTACAAATCGTCGGTAATAATCGGCGAGCCCCAGGAAGCTCCGAACTTCGGTCATATTTCTTGGAGGCTTCCAGTTAAGTATGGCTGAAATTTTGCTCGGGTCAACTCGAATACCCGATGCGGATACCACATGACCCAAGAAGCTAACCTCTCTTAACCAGAACTCACACTTACTGAACTTAGCATATAACTGCTTATCCCGCAAAATTTGCAACACTAATCTCAGGTGCTCAGCATGTTCGGTCTCATCTCCTGAATAGACTAAGATGTCATCAATGAACACAACTACGAACCGGTCCAAATACTGTCTGAAGATCCGATTCATCAAATCCATAAATACCGCAGAGGAATTAGTGAGCCCGAACGACATCACTAAGAACTCGTAGTGACCGTACCTCGTTCTGAAAGCAGTTTTGGGTACGTCTGAATCTCGAATCCGCAACTGATAATAACCCGATCTCAAATCTATCTTTGAAAACACTAAGGCTCACTTTAGTTGATCAAACAAATCATCAATACGCGGTAATGGATATTTATTCTTTATCGTCACTTTATTCAGTTGACGATAGTCAATGCACAACCTCATGGTTTCGTCCTTCTTTTTCACGAACAATACTGGTGCACCCCAAGGTGAGAAACTTGGTCGAGTGAAACCTCTATCCGTCAACTCTTGCAATTGAGCTTTCAATTCCTTTAACTCAGTTGGTGCCATACGATACGGAGCTATCGAAATTGGCGTAGTTCCAGGTACAAGCTCAATACCAAACTCTACCTCCCGAACAGGTGGTAAACCCGGTAATTCTTCAGGAAAAACATCCGAGTATTCACAAACCACCGGTACAGATTCGGGTTTCTTTTCTAATTCTTTGTCATCAAGTACATACGCAAGGTATGCTTCGCACCCTTTTCTTACATATTTCTGGGCCAACATTGCTGATATTACAGCTGGCAACCCCCTTAAGTCCGTAGACTCAACTCGGATTATCTCATTATTTGCGCACCTCAAATCAATAGTCTTGCTTTTGCAATTCACAACCGCATCATGCGCGGTCAACCAATCCAAACCAAGAATAACATCAAATTCATCAAACGGAAAAAGCATCAAGTCCGCCGGAAAACAGGAATCTCGAATTACTAGGGGGCATTTCTTACACACTTTGTCGACAAGCAGTAACGACCCAAGGGATTTGACACCCGAATTACGAACTCAGTAGACTCAACAGGTAGAGTCTTACTGGATGCTAAGGTTTCACATACATATGAATGAGTAGAGCCAGGGTCAATCAATGCAATCACATTAGTATCAAAGAGAGTGAAGGTACCAGTGATGACGTCAGGGGAGGATGCCTCCTCTCGTGCGCGAATGGCATATGCTCTAGCAGGAGTACGGTTCTCGGCTCGAACAGCCGTATCAGAGGCCCCTCTCTGACTACCACCCCTACCTCCTAAAATTCTCGGTGGTCTACCTCTAGTTGTCACTCCACTAGGTCTTGCACCTTGAATCTTATTCTTCTCATCAAGCTCCGTGCAATCTCTAATGAAGTGGTCCTTCGAACCGCATCTGTAACAGGCCCTGTTAGTAGACTTACCCCAACATTCACCTAGGTGTCGTCTTCCGCATTGGGGACATTCAGGTTTCTCTTGACGATTATTGCCCACACTAGCTACCGAAGTAGCTCGGGAGTCCGTCGGTGGTCATGCTCTGATGGAAATTCCCGCAGTCGTCCTCGACTTATTAGTGTCCTCCCTGAACTTCTTTACAACTGAGAACGGAGCTTTACCCGTCGATCTTTTACGATAGTCTCTAGCTTCAAATTCAGCCTTCTTCTTCTCCTTTCCAAGTTCTTCCGCCTTGCAGGCTCGTTCGACTAGTGTTACGAATTCTTTTATCTCTAAAATACCCACTAGTAGCTTTAAATCTTCATTCAATCCTTCTTCGAATCTTTTGCACATAGCAACCTCATCAGCTACACACTCCCGGGCATACCTACTGAGTCTTACGAATTCATGTTCGTATTCAGATACTGTCATACGGCCTTGCTTGAGTTCCAAGAATTCCTTACGCTTTTGATCAATGAACCGTTGACTAATATATTTCTTTCGAAATTCCGTTTGAAAAAAGTCCCAAGTTACTCGTTCGTTTGGGACTATAGAAATCAGGGTCCTCCACCAATAGTAGGCTGAGTCCCGCAACAAGGATATAGCACACTTTAGACATTCATCGGGCGTGCATGATAGTTCGTCAAACACCCGAATGGTGTTATCAAGCCAGAACTCGGCCCTTTTAGCATCATCAGTAACTATGGCCCTGAACTCCTCAGCCCCGCGTTTCCTAATCAAGTCTACAGGTGGCTTACTCAGCCTCACAGGATCAGTAACTGATGGCATTACGGGCTCTTGGGGTGGATTATTCAAATTCGGGAATGGTTGGACAGCCGGATTGGTTCGGGCATATTGTGCGACCCACTCATTCATCATGGTAAAGAAGGCTTGTTTAGCCCCCTCACCTTGATTATTCGCAGATGACTGAGGTTCAACAGGCGGCATCCCTTGTGCAGGAGCAGCCGCTACACTTTCAACGTCATCCGCCAAGGTTCTCTCTCCACCGGGATCCATTCACTAATCACAACAAAAATTTTAACCGTCAGAAGTCATCACACATTTAAACATTAACATTAAGGCATGTATAGCTAGACTCATACGTGCTATGGTAGTCCTCGAACCGACTAAACCATAGCTCTGATACCAATCAAATGTAACACCCCGAACCCAAGATCGTCGCCGGAGTCGAACACGAGGTGTTAACAGACTTCAAACCACTTATTAAAAATTTCCCAGACAAGCTGTCACTCTGCGTACTAGTCGCTTTAAAAATCATATCTTGAGTTCTGAAACTCGAAATCCAGTTCCAAGAATTTTCCCTGAAACTAGACTCATATGCCCATCTACATATTTTTTTCTAGAATTTTTGGTCAGGCCAATTAGTACAGTTTATTAGTCAAAGTCTCCCATGTTACAGGGATCGACTACACTGACCTTTGCACATTACGACTTGGATATCTCCCTGTACAGGGCTTCAATACTAATTTCGTTTGTTTTTATAGAAACTATACTCAAAGGGGAATCTATGCACATATGGCATGACTTCTAATTATCTCTGGTTAATTTATAATGAATTTCCAAAGTCGGAACAGGGAATCCAGAAATCGCTCTGGCTCTGTTTCACAAGAGTTTAATTATCTCCTAAGATACAGCTAATATGGTCGTTTCGTTTCTTCTATATGAAAATAGACTCATCCAGCTTCGATTACATAATTTATTCATTAATTAATTACTCTCCTACTATTTTTAGTGATTTTTCAATCTCACGTCACTGCTGCTGCCAGCATCTGTTACTAAAGCAACTATGCCTATTTCGTGATTTCTCCTTGATCTAACTAGTAATTCATCATACATATCACAAGTTATGATCATGACTAGCCATGCCAAAGGCTAATCATTGTCAAACATCTCCCTACTACACTATTGCCATATCATGAATTTTAACACCAAAAATAATCAACCATGACATATGGCATAAAAATCGAATTTCCAAGACTTACGACCTAACATTATAGAACCAAATCCAACCGAACATTTATGCCATTTTCGCATGGCTAAAAGTTTACATACCAAATTTCGACAAAACATATTAGCCTATACATGCCGAAATGTTCTCCTAGACCGACTAAAAAGAAGATACCAAAAGTTGCTAGCCGGTGTGATGACTTCGATGACGGCCCGATCACGCAAGAAGAGACGAGTCCAAGAAACCTAAAATAGGTGACAAGGAAACACCGAGTGAGTATATAACTCAGTAAGTCATAAGCAATGCACTACCATCCATTAATAACATTATCACAAGAGGAAACAAAATGGAACGAGGCTAGTTACTCCATCCATACCGAACCATACCATAGTTCCTTAAACCTATCGGTTCAATCTCATACCAAGTCATGCATTCACATTCCATATACTAATCAATAGGATATTTGAGGCATTTTCATACATCATTTTATTTTCGTTACAATCATACAACTAAATGACCTTTCACCTATTCCACGATAAATCTTATGTACGTGACTTCAATTATAATTGTCACATAGGTTCAAACTTACCAAGCTCAACTCCAAATATAAACATAGCGCCTATTAGTCATGAACTCAAGGTACTTACCCGATCCGCTGTCCGTGATCAACTCAATAATATCGCACACTTAGTGCCCATAGTGATTCAAAAATATATATTAAGTCCGCACACTCAGTGCTATATAATCAACTCGCACACTTAGTGCTATATAATCAAACTCGCACACTTAGTGCTGTACAATTTAAACCCGCACACTTAGTGCCAATCTCATGATCATAAATGTTTATACCCGCACACTTAGTGCCGAGATCAACAACTCAATACATCTCACCTCTTTTCTTTTCATTCAACACTTTCATCACCACATGCATACATGTATATAAATTTATCATTCCATTCGGCATAATTACATAGACATTATGTCTATTTAGATCAATACAAAATATATGCTTGGTGACTTACTTTGTGTTGGGTAAGACGGTTCCAACTCGGCTACTCGATGATCTTTTCTTTGCTTTTGCTTGATTCTCCTCCTTTAACTCATTGAGCTTAATCAATAAATCAACTAGTTTAACCATCTTGCTAACATTCATAATTCAATTACACATGCATATGTATGTTTGTATATTCGGCAACCATCCTCACTAATTACCCATTTAGTCGATTATACACATAATTAAAGGTAACATCACGAATAGGCATACTTATGTATATATACATATATATGTATATATATATATACTTCGGAATGGGCATCACAATTAGATTTAACACCACCTTCATACTCAATTAGATGGCCGAATGCATGTATATATGCACAATGTCAACTATAACATTATTTAAACACCTAATTTCATCTCATGAACACTCGACCCATTTTTACCCCATATGGCCGAATGTGTAAGATTACATTCAACACCACCGATGTACTTAATTAGGTGGCCAAATATACCAAGTTAGACTTGACATTATACGTCACAAGAACTCTAATTTAATTTGTCAATTGCTTGGCCAAGAACTCACAAGTGCCTTATCTACAACCTATTCGGCCTTACTACTTAAACTTAGCCTTTCATACACTTATCTCTATTGTTTTAGAAGGCCGAATCCTTATGTGTTCCAACATCTAGCTTACTCAATTCAACACATCAAAACGATATTTAGGCCGATTTTGCAAGCACACAAGCCTTTGACCGAATGTCCTTGACCTCTAGTCACCTAAATTTTTATTCTTTAAAACTCATCCAACTCATATTTTTCATTGACAACCTCCTTAACTTCAATTTATTCACATCTTTAATCATGCTACATTCGACCATTATTTAACAATAATTCATGTATCCTTTTTATTAAACACTCAAAATCAACCATCTTCATACCTCATCACCAAAGACATCAAAATACCAACCAAGAATGTAACATTCATGGCCGAATATCATCTCCATCAGTTAACAAAATTTGAACCATGGCTAGGTAGATTTCAAACTTACAACTTAAAATATACATGAATCTCAAAGAATAATATCAAACATACCTCAATCTAGTTACATGCATGGCCAAACTTCTTATAAACTTTTCCCTTAGGCACCGAATATTCAAGAACTTCTTAATCAACTTAAAGGTGACCAAATGCCTTAACTTCAATTTCTTCTTTTTCTTTCTTTAGGTACGGCAATTGTAATAAGGAAAAGGATGAACACTCCTTCTTCCTCCCTTATTTTATTCATCTTTTTCCTTTTTAATTCCTTTCTTTTATTTATTCTAATTTACTTACCAATATTAAATAATAAACAACATAAACTTGGAGGAATGGAACCATGCTTGGCCGGCCACTTAACATGAATTGGGCACTTTGACATGCAAACCCAAACTTTCCTATTTTAATACTATTTGGTCCTTACTTATTTACCTATCATAATTTTCCAAGTCTCTCAACTAGATCCTTTCAAGCAAAATTCACATTCCTAATATAAAATTAAAACATCAAATTTTTATACAAGTACTATCACACATATAAGATATGCAAATAAAATTTTAACTAAATTTTATGACTCGATTTTGTGGTCCCGAAACCACATTCCAACTAGGGTCGAATTAGGGCTGTCACAAAATCATTCCAAAAAATACTCTCTCAAATTTTGTTTTCTTTTACCAAGTAAAATTCTGTGTTGTTTATCCTGCAAATACAGAGTTTTTTTAAGCTTAATCTTCCTTCATTCTTTATCCGGGTAAATTACGTTGTTGCTCAAGTTTACACTAAGCTTCATACTTCATCCGGATAAAGTGTGTCAAACACCAACAATTGGTATCTAGAGCCTTATTCTTAGTGGACCTGTCATATTTCAATTCTTACAACCATGGCTTCATCAGGCTTCTCACCAACTGCACCACCAGGTTTTAATGGAGAGGGCTACCACATTTGGATAGTGAAAATAAAGGCCTACCTGCAGGCATTCGATTTGTGGGAAGTGGTCAACTCAAATGTTGAACCAGAACCACTCAGAGCCAATCCAACAGTGGCTCAAATCAGGCAGCATGCTGATGAAAGAACAAAGAGGCATAAAGCTATGTCATGTATCCAGAATAGTGTATCTGATGTGATTTTCACAAGAATCATGGCTTATGAGTCACCAAAGCAGGCCTGGGATAAGTTGAAGGAGGAGTTCCAAGGGACTGACAGAACAAGGCAGCAGCAGCTACTGAATTTAAGAAGGGACTTTGAAAACTTGAAGATGAAAGAGGAAGAAACTGTCAAGCAGTACTCAAACAGAATCATGGCTGTAGTAAACAGCATAAGGCTACTTGGAGATCAATTTAGTGAAGCAAGAATTGTAGAGAAGGTGATCTCAACCTTACCTGAAAGGTATGAGGCAAAGATCTCATCTCTTGAAGACTCAAGGGACTTGACCAGCATATCCTTGACAGAACTGATTAATGCTCTTTATGCTCAAGCAAAGGAGAGCAAGTAGACTGGAGGAACATCAAGAAGGTGCCTTCCAAGCCAAAACTAGACCAGCCTCAAACTCCTCTAGATACAAGGGGAAGAAAACCTGGTCAGACAAGCCAAAGACAGATGGTGCAAGAAAATATCCACCTTGCCCACACTGTAAAAGGCTAAGTCATCCGAGTGAAGTATGTTGGTTTAAACCTGATGTGCAGTGCAAAATCTGCAAAAAGATGGGTCATGCAGAAAAAGTTTGCAAAAACAAAGTCAAACAGAGGCCAAATCAACCTCAACAGCCAAGAGCTGAAGCTCGAGTAGCAGAAGAAGGCAGTGACCAAGAAAAGCAAGTCTTTGCAGTTTCTTGCTCAGCTACCAAAAGAAAAGCCATAAAAGGATGGTTGATTGACAGTGGATGTACTAACCACATGACTCATGATGCTACCATCTTCAAGAAAATTGACAAAAGCTTCAAAACAAGGGTGAAGGTTGGAAATGGACACTTCATCAAAGCGGAAGGCAAGGGAGATGTGCTGATTGACACTCCTATAGGTACCAAACTTGTGTCAAATGTACTTTTGGTGCCTGAAATAGATAGAAATCTGCTCAGTATAGCTCAGTTGCTTGAAAAGGGCTACTCTGTGGTATTCAAAGGCAATGAGTGCCTAATCAGTGATCCAAATGGATCCAAGCTCATATCAGTGACCATGGTTGACAAAAGTTTTGTGGTGGACTGGAACAAAGGCGTAGACAGTGCCTACACAGCTGCTCAGGATGAATCCAAGCTATGGCACAAAAGACTTGGCCATGTCAATTACAACTCAATGACTCAGCTAACCAAAAAAGATTTGGTTGAAAACTTCACTAACTCAGTTGAAAAAGAAGAAGTTTGTGAAGTATGTCAGCTAGGAAAACAAGCTAGACTACCATTTCCTACAAACAAAGCTTGGAGAGCCTCTCAAAGACTGCAACTTGTACACACTGATGTGTGTGGTCCAATGAAGACTCAATCTTTGAATAGCAGTAGGTATTTCATCTTATTCATTGATGATTACTCGAGATATTGCTGGATTTATTTTTTGAAACAGAAATCAGAAGTGGCTTCAGTATTTTTTAAGTTTAAAGCTGCAGCAGAGACTGAAACAGGTTGCAAGTTGAAGACATTGAGGTCTGATAATGGGACTGAGTATACTTCATCTAGGTTAAATACGTTTTGTGATGAAGCAGGCATCAAACACCAGCTTACCAACACTTATACACTTCAACAAAATGGTGTAAGTGAAAGAAAGAACAGAAGCTTGATGGATATGGCCAGGTGCTTGATGTTTGAAAAAAATTTGCCTAAGACATTTTGGGCAAAAGCAATTAACACTGCTGTTTACCTCCAAAATAGGTTCTCAACCAAGGCTTTGGCTCAAAAAACTCCATTCGAGGCCTGGTTCGGGTTCAAACCATCATTGGCTCACCTAAGAGTCTTTAGATGTGTTTGTTATGCTCATATTCCAGCAGCAAAAAGAGACAAGCTTGCTAAAAAGCTCATCCTGGTATTCTGGCGGGCTACAGCAGTATCAAGAAGGGTTATAGAATACTTGATCCTTCAACAAACAAAGTCTTTGTGAGCAGAGATGTTGTATTCGATGAGAAAGTAAGCTGGAACTGGGATAAAAACGAACCAGAGGCAGTCTCTGAAGATCTTGCAACAGACCAGACTGAAGCTGATCAAAATGGTCTTGAAATGGACATTGATGATGAACCAGTCAGAGGCACTAGACCATTGGCTGAGATTTATGAAAGAGCTCATGTGGCTGCTATTGAACCAAACTGTTTTGAAGAAGCTGAAGCTCATCAAGGATGGAAACAGGCAATGGCTGATGAAATCAGTATGATTGAGAAGAATCAGACTGGCAGCTAGTTGAAAGACCAATCAATAGAAAGGTCACTGGAGTGAAGTGGGTATTTAGAGGCAAGCACAATGCTGATGGAAGCTTGAACAAATTGAAAGCAATGCTGGTTGTAAAAGGGTTTAGCCAAAAGTATGGCATTGACTACTTTGAAACCTTTGCACCAGTGGCTAGGCTTGACACCATAAGGCTACTAGTTGCCTTAGCAGCACAATTGCAATGGAAAATTCATCAACTCGATGTGAAGTCAACCTTTCTCAATGGTCTCCTTGAAGAAGAGATACATGTTGAGCAGCTTGAAGGCTTCAAAATTGTTGATCAAGAAGACAAGGTGTACAAACTGAAGAAAGCCTTGTATGGCTTGAAACAGGCTCCAAGAGCCTGGTATAGCAGGATTGATGGCTATCTAGCTAGCCTTGGATTTGAAAGAAGCATCAGTGAACTTACTTTGTATGTGAAAAAGCAAGGTAGAGAAACTCAACTGATAGTGTCTCTATAAGTTGATGATTTGTTAGTAACAGGAGGAGACAAAGCAATGTTGACAAACTTCAAATGCAAGATGCAACAAGTGCAAGATGCAACAAGTGTTTGAGATATCTGATTTGGGACAAATGTCTTATTTCCTTGGCATGAAAATATCCCAAACTCAGCAAAGGATCTTCCAAAGTCAGAAGGTTTTTGCCTTAAAAATTCTAAACAAATTCTCCATGCAGAATTGCAAGGCAACAAGTACACCAGTTGCCATTGGAGAGAAACTATCAAGCCAAGGCGATTTTGAGAAGGTTAGTGAATCAACCTATAGAAGTCTAGTTGGATGTTTACTCTATTTAACTGCCACTAGACCAGACATTATGTTTGCTGTAAGTTTGCTTTCAAGATTCATGCATTGCTGCAATGAAAAGCACTTCCAAACTGCCAAAATAGTTCTCAGGTACATTAAAGGTACACTGAGCTATGGAATGATGTTCACCAAGGCTGAAAGCATGAAATTAATTGGCTATACTGATAGTGATTGGGCTGGATCGATAGATGATATGAAGAGTACCTCAGGGTATCTATTCACCCTTGGTTTAGCCATCTTTTGCTGAAGTTCAAAGAAGCAAACTGTTGTTGCTCAATTAACTGTTGAAGCAGAGTATGTGGCACCTGCAGGAGCTATCAACCAAGCCATTTGGCTAAGAAAAATAATGGTCGATTTAAATCAACACTAAAGGGAAGCAACAGAGATTAATTGTGACAACCAATCTGCTGTTGCAATTACAAAAAATCCAGTGTTCCATGGGAGAACAAAACACTTCAAGATCAAATTTCACTTTGTTAAAGAGATGGAGCAAGCTCAAGAAGTGAAGCTGATTCATTGCAGTTCTGAAGAACAACTTGCTGATATCCTAACAAAGCCCCTTAGTGTGTCAAGATTTGAAGATTTAAGAGCCAAAATAGGAGTTTGCACAATGCAAGCCAAGGAGGAGTGTTGAAGTTGGCATGCATGCAGCAGATAAAGCAACTAAGGAGCAAACCGTACAACATAAGTTATCCGGATGAAGTATGAAGAAGCAGATCAAGCTGTTGTATTTCCGGATGAAGTACTTACAGCTACTGAAGTTGATGCTACTGTTCAATTTCAGTTTCATTTTGTAATATTTTGTAACTTAGTTAAATTAGAACTAAGTAGGTAGTGTATTTAATGCATTAGGTGCTGATAAGATTGATATATCAATTTATCTAATTTTACAAGTTGCAATTTGCAAGTTGTGCAAGTTGCAATGAAGCCTAAAAATAGTAAGTGAAACTTGTCAAATCTGACCAGCTTATGACTGGTATATGTACTGTATGCCATTTTTCAATCCAATGAATTTCAATAGAAATCATTCCAAAAAATACTCTCTCAATTTTTGCTTTCTTTTACCAAGTAAAATTCTGTTTTCTTTACCCTACAAATATAGAGTTTTTTTGAAGCTTAATCTTCCTTCATTCTTTATCCGGGTAAATTACGTTGTTGCTCAAGTTTACACTGAGCTTCATACTTCATCCGGATAAAGTGTGTCAAACACCAACAAGAACATGGTTCAGTAGCCTCGTACCTGCAAAAATACCAACATTTCAACAAATTTCTGGACAAATAAGAAACCTGAAGGTACATGGTTTTTAACCAAATGAACAAATTTTCAGTGAAACATGTTTGGGACGGTTCTTGCATTTCAATATTTGTTTCTTCAGAGTAAGCTCTCAACATTCGGTTGATTATTCTTTCATGATAGTTATCAATAAGCATGAATCAAGGTTATTCCATTGAATCCTTGCAAGACCTACACCAGAAGAAAATTTTATTTGTTTACTAACCAATGCCTAGCCCGCGATATGGTGCTAAAACACCTAATGTCATGATATACACGCAGATGGCCCCACCTTCCTTCTTCTCCAGCCGACAAGCAATTGATTCAACACATATGTCACTGTAATATGCTGAGTTAGAAAGCAAAAGAGTGACAGTTAGACAAGACCGAACATGACTTAAGTATTAAATATAACGTATAGTGTATATAATTATCATGACAAAAGGAAATGGTATGATAATTTTTCTTCGAAAAATAACAGGTTTTGAAATGTCTACAGTTTCAGTGAACAGATATAGACCATAAAGCTCAATAAGCAAGTACCTGCTACATAGCATCGTAATTTTTGGAATCAGGAAATGTTAGCTTCGTATTTTATGACTTTCAGAAGTTTTCTAAAAAAGTTTAATACAGCTACAAACCAACTACCTAGAAGCTCAAGAGCAAAGCAGGGTTAAGATGGATGTATTAGCATTCCATAATATGAGGACAAAGATAGAAAAGACGGTCCAACGTTGAAGATCCATAATGTATTTGAGTCTATGGCAGCAGAAGAGATAATTAATAGTTGCATAGTAGGAACATATATATGCATGTCTTGAAGAGGATGAATGGCACAGATGATGACACTTTTCTTAAGTTCAATAAGCCCAAAAAATTGAATATTGGGGAAAAAAATGGTTGAAGGTGTTAGTTATCAAATGCTGTGGGACACAATAATTAGAACAAGCAATATATATATATATATAAGAAAAGGTTATTAAACCTAAAACCATGAATCCAACAACAAATTACTTTCAAAAAGGGTTCCCCTGGAACAATGCAAGGGGCAATTAATCAAATATAGAAGTTAATGTTTCAGGAACAAAGGCTGCCAATTTCATTACCTAATTAAACATAATGGCTGCAGTTTGGTCTTTCATAATAGAAACATAACCAATGGAAGTTTCAACTTCATTATAATCCCGTTGCGAGGCTTATAAATTCTTATTAAACTACTTATGGATCATTTGTAGGCCCAGAAAAACTGGCATTTTTGCAATGCAAAGAGATAAAACCCTAAAAATGCAAAGCCAAAGCCAAAGCCAAAACCAAAACCAAAAAACACAATAAAAAAATTCCCATAATATGATATGCAGCAGGTAAACGGAAACAATAAATTACCCAATAGATAGTATATGCTAATGAACAGAAAAGAAAAAGCCATGATTGAGAAAAGCCATTGCAGAGAAAGAACTAAACGGCATAGAATAAACAAAGAGAACTAGGCATTGTGTTTTCAATCTAAATAAGGAAAATCCAGAAAGGAATAGGCAAGATATAAGGAGCAGACCAAGCTTGGTGAAATCGCCAGAAGCGAGAGCATCGGCGTAGTACTTGTCGTTGTAACGAACAGGGAAGAGAACAGTGTTGAGCTTCTTCAGCTGCATCACATTCTTGTCCCTCACTCCGTCTAGTGATATTGCAAATTCTCGGCCACCCCCCATTGATTACTTTATGGGTCGAAGAAAATACAAGATTTTTGCTGAAACAATGGTGATGATTGGAGAAGGAATGGTACGGACAAGACTGGAACTCTTGTATGTACAACAATGGTAGGCTTTTATACCAAAGACAAGGAAGGATAGGGAGGAAATTTTGGGTTTCCTTCATTTTTCTAAATTATTATTGTTCGCTTCCCACGACTTTTCATGGTTTATTATTATTATTATTATTTATGCTTTCTTCTTCAAAGCTGGGATTGGGCGTTTAGAATATATGCCAGCAAATGTCAAATGTAGTTACCAACGACAAACTTGTATACATTTCAAAATTATCTTCATAGAACAGTCAAATCAAACAATAACAAACGAATTCCATTTCAAATTCTTCTTATAAATAAAAAGAGAAAAAAAGAATTAATTTTTGAGGACCATAATTGATTCTCACCTCCAAGCGGATACCACATATTATTCTCACGGTTAAAAATTATTACTCCTTTTAATAAAAGAGATTTAATTCATGTATAACCCTTAAAAATTATGCATTTCTATTTTTCAATTTAAAAATCGTTTATTCATTAAATTTATTAAGTATTTTTTTAATTAAAATTTGTTAACAGGTTAGGATTGATAAAAATAAGTATGATAATTTTTTACATAAACTACCAACAATTATAATTATTCAACTAGGATTTTTAAAATGAAATGGACTAGAATTCAAATTCTATACAATACAGGGGCTAAAATCATATTTTAACCTATTCTTATTCACGTCTGCATCTACGACTACAATCAAAGAGATCCCATTGTCACATGCTCACCAACACCCTTTCTTCACCACAAATTCCCTGCTAAACTAGAGCGAGAGAGCTCTAGAAATGGCTGAGAAGCAGAAGAAGAAGAAATCAAAAGTAATCATCGTAGGAGGGAGCATAGCAGGGGTCTCATGCGCCCATGCGCTTACTTCAATAGGATGGCAAGTTGTGGTGATCGAGAAATCTGCCGCTCCCCCAACCGGTAGCCCAACCGGTGCTGGACTGGGGCTGGACCCTTTGGCTCAAATGCTCATTACTTCATGGATTGCTAATCCCCACCTTCTTCAGCACCCCACCTTGCCCCTCACAATTGATCAAGTAAATGTCAAATCTTTTTACTTTCCCTTTACCAGATTTTCACTCACATTAGCTATGCAGTTTCTTAATAATTGGGCCTATCTAGATTGAATCTTGTGGTTTCTCGTATTAATTTGACATCTACATGACTACTTTGCCGGGTAGTTTTATCAGTCGGTAATCTTTACATTACATGATTGGTTGCTAGTTTTGTTACTATATTGTGCCATTTTTTGTGGAAATGTGTTATTAACAGAACCAAGCAACTGATAGTTCTACAAAGGTGAGTTGGACACTGACAAGAGATGAGGAATGCAATTTTAGAGCAGCACATTGGGCTGATCTCCATGGCCTTCTGTACAATGCATTGCCACCAGATATATTCTTATGGGGTCATCAGTTCATCTCTTTCAGCATTTCTGAGGACAAATCCTATATCAAAGTTAAGGCTAAAGTTCTTCGAAACGATAAGATCGTTGAGATAGACGGAAATTTACTGGTCGCAGCAGATGGGTGCCTGTCTTTAATCCGCCAGAATTTTCTCCCAGACCTTAAATTGAGGTATATTTCAGTATGTGTAGCTTAATAAAACTTTAAATTTGCTCCTACTTTGCTGACTGCAGTGCTGTATGGTAAGTATCTTTTGTTAAACTGCGAGTTAATGCAACACTCTTCGCAGGTATTCCCGTTACTGTGCATGGAGAGGGGTTCTTGACTTCTCAGGAAGAGAGGATTCCGAAACCATTGAAGGCATCAGAAAAGCATACCCTGACCTTGGGAAATGCTTGTATTTCGACCTCGGCTCTAAAACTCATTGTGTGCTTTATGAACTTCCCAATAAAAGGCTGAATTGGATTTTCTATGTCAATCAACCTGAGCCTGAGATAAAGGTGCTTGTTTACTCTAATTTGATACATTTTGCTGCTTACATAGCAATTACATGTTATATTAATGACGTTTTCAGGACAGCTAAAGTCGGATACGATCGTACTGCTTTGACATGCCTCTGCATTTCCTTTTTGCTGCATGTTCAGAGAAATTCAGTTACTATGAAAGTAAGCGAAGACATGATCGATGAGATGATGAAAGAAGCAGAGAAAGCTTGGGTTCCGGAGTTGGTTAAAGTGATGAAGGAGACCAAGAACCCTTTCTTAAATGCCATATATGATTGTGACCCTCTAAGGCAGATCTATTGGGACAATGTAGTGTTGATTGGAGATGCTGCTCACCCAACAACTCCTCATGGTCTAAGAAGCACAAACATGTCGATACTAGATGCAGCAGTTCTTGGCAAATGCCTCGAGAAGTGGGGAGTGGAGAATTTACACTCAGCTCTGGGAGAATATCAGTCGATTAGGGTACCTGTTACCTCTAAACAAGTGCTGCAGTCACGGAAGTTGGGCCGTATTAAGCAAGGGTTGCATCTTCCTAATGGAAAACAGTTTGATCCGAAGAAAGCAAGGACCTCAAAGAACTTCAACAGAAGAACATGCCCTTCTTCACTAGTGTTTATTAATTACCTGATTCTATCTTACACCGTGTTTGACTCTCAAAGGATGAAAAATAAAAATTGATATTAAAGTATTCTGCAGAATACCTGAACTGTAAGAGAAACAATTTCCTTTGATCTATACATTGGCTCTCCGGTCAGAACATGGTGCATATAACTAGGTGACTTTTTTGCTGTTGACCAAAAACGGGAACTTTTATTAATAGGTATAGTATATACATAAGCACTAAGGAAAAAATTTTCAACCATAAAAATATCTTTTATTTTTATCATATTATTAAATAAATATTTTAAAATATTTATAATATTTATTAGTTAAAAAAAGTTACTTAGAATAGAAGTGGTGATATTTATACATTTAAAAATTATTATAATTTAATTTACCAGTTATTATTTAAGAAAAAGTTTGACGCTAACAAAATTTTGATAATTTTAAAATAGAATTATAAGTTGAATGGAACTCTAAGAATATTAATATAAGAAAAAGTTGTGATAATTATAATTATATTTTAATTTACATTTATTAATTAAAAATAATTATCATTTAATTTTGGCATTATTATAAAAATGAAATTTTTATTTTTTATTTAAAAAATTGTTACTTTTATATATGTAAAATAGAGTTATTAATTAAATAGAACTCTAAGTATTTTAGTTATCACTTAATTACTATTGTAGTTAAATAATCACTTAAGTATCATAGTTATGTATGGATTAAAATTTAATTTTAGTTTTACATACGGATTAAAATTTATCTTTAGCTTTATAGATAAGATGTAATATTTACTATATTCGATCAAGTAGCATCTAAAAAGAATTACTCACAACAAGTAAAAAATTGTTAACAATAATAAACTATAATTATATAAAAAAGATTAGAACATTAAAATAATAATTTTTCAAAAAGACAGTTTTAAATCATATTTGAATGACGACACCAAAGGTAAACATAATATTATTTGTAAACATTTTTTGTTTTTACCCTTTTTCAAATTTGTATATTATTTTATTAGTTTTATGTATTTATTTAATTTTTATTTTCGTTATTTTATTTTCTCAAGTATTTTTTTCAAAACTAATTGAACTTTAA
Source organism: Gossypium hirsutum (assembly GCF_007990345.1). NCBI lineage: Eukaryota > Viridiplantae > Streptophyta > Magnoliopsida > Malvales > Malvaceae > Gossypium > Gossypium hirsutum. The sequence continues at coordinate 59,706,673 of NC_053425.1, read as the reverse complement.
TATAAATTAAATTATATTTTTAAAATTATAAAAAATATATTATTTAATAAATTAAAAATATATAAAATTATGCATAGCACATGCGAGACATTAGAAACTAGTACTATAAAAAAATATTATTCAACAAAATAATACAGGGTCAATATTATCTACCAAAACAACACAAATGTGACGTGAGATTGAATCCAATAAGATTAACAATGACGATAAAATTAATTACTATAGCCCAAAAAAAATCCCAGTGCCACAACTCATCCTCTTAACCATAAATCATGGTTTTCATAGAAAGTTTTATTTCTCACTCGACAAATGTGTTATAAGAACGAAAAAGAGGAGACACTTCCAAGCAAGTTTCTAAATAATACATACTACCAATAACAAAACAAAAGAAAAAATGTGAATTTCATTTCTGATAACCGGCACATGAAACAAACAGGTTTGCATTCTTAACCCAATAGCTATTTTCTACTAAGATCGTGAAATTAGACCGACTTTGCAGGCCATGTTGCTTGAGCTGACATGATTATACCTACGATCACCCCGAACAGTCCAAGTGCACTGCCAAAAATCTCAATCACAAGAATCTTCACAAACAGTGAGGAGTTTTGTGCATCAGACAGCGCACAGCTACTTCCAATTATTCCAACACACAATCTGTCCCCAAAACAATCCATAAGTACACAAAAATAAGCAAAAATATTAATTTAGATTAAAAAAAACATTAAGGTAGGGAGGCACACCCGCAAACAAGGTTTGCAAACCCAACAATAATTCCTGAAGCAAAGATTGCATATCCAGCTCTAAGAGTCTCTGGTTCATATATCTGTGATGAAGGAACACTCTCTAACTTTGTTTGTAAAATAATTGCCACAATAACACCATAGATAGCAACAGCTTCGCAGAAGATCACACTGCAATGACAGTATAGAAGAGCAAAAATTACTATTTCCATAGGGCATATTACAGCATTTCAAAATCAACAATGCTGAGAAAATGTTTAACCTAGATTGAGACATATTTTAACGGCACCATAAATTGAAAAAATTCGCCTGAAAAGGATGGGCACTGTTTAGTATCTTCAATCCTATTCCATGACTCATAATTGTCCCCCCATTCAGCAATGCACTCTAATTTAAAACTCATCCAACAGACAGACAGTACACACAACACCTAAATCCCATAACAAGAAACGAGGATTAGCTATGATATGTAAGTAGAAACTTGAGCTCATACATATGAGGCACCTTTTGTTGGACAAAACTGTGAGGCCTTTGGGACAAAGTGGATAATACCTCACGGGTTGGTGCTGTCTCACTGTACATGAATAGAGTTGAGTAAATAACCAGCAACTTGTCTCAATATTTCAATTGCAGCAGGCATATGAAAATTTGTAAGGCATTAAATGGGAAAAAGCCAGAGTCAAATTTCAAGTGATTGATTAACTAATTGGGTCCATTAGATAGCTAGCCCGTGTCAAGGTCAGAGCCATTTATTTTGTGTATATCTTTTTACTATTTTACTGTTTCTGTTAAGTCGTTGGTAACTGCAGAAAGGTGAGAAATGAGTGCACCAAGAATCTTGGAATATAACGAGCAAAAGGATCAACGAATTGAAAATTCTCTCTCAACAACATTGGCATCAAAGCTCTGATTCCGACACCATAGTTGATGGTGTAGCTACCAGAATGCAAAAGGAACTCACCCAAGTCCAAGGCAAGACTAAACTCGATGTGCAGCAATTCAATAAGAAGTTTGATGACATTCGAGCAAAGTTGAAGCATGATTTATAAAACTTCCTTGATTTGATGACCCAGAGGACAATCAGATGAAGCATCTAACACTAGGGTCAACAAAGAGTGACACTAGGAAGACAAGCCTTTACTCCAATTCAACCAAGGTATTTGGATCAAGGGAATCACCGTTTCTTCAAGTGAAATACCCCAACTTCAATGGTGAAGATTTTAAAGGGTGGTTGCTCAAGCTTTGAGCAATACATTGTGGCTGCACGAGTAGCTAACAACCATACGGTCAAGGTGGTAATGCTAAACTCGGAAAGGACGTGCCCTTCAATGGCACCAGTACTAGGCCCAAAATACGAGGGGGTCTGGGTAATCCAGTATGAGCTACTGGGAAGCAATGAAGGCTCGTTCGCTACAGGAGAATATGGTGATCCTATGGAAGAGTTGGTCAACCAAAACCAATCTGGTACCATTGATCACTACCATGAGAAATTTGTAGGTATACTCAATTTACTCCAGCTTGATGACACTTGCGCGTCAATTATTTGTGTTAGCAACATGAAACTTAAGATATCTCAAATCTTTAAGGCTATTTATATCCAAGTCCATGAATGAGGCCATGCACTTAGCTAAACATATCAAGGCTATAAACCCTAACGACAAGAAAACTCCTATTTTACCTACCTATAAACCAACTTGCCTTCTTCTTTGCCAGACAGCCTATACCTCCACTAAGCCCTGATCCTTACCACCATTGCAACCTACTCAAAATTTCCACCAAATTCCAACTGAACCTAAAACCAAACACCTTAAATACTGAAAAAGGTCCCCCTACCTATAACCAATATACCAACTACAAAAACAAAAGGCTGACAGAAACTGGGGGAAGAAGGAAAAAAGGTCTCTGCTACTGGTGTGGCTTGAAATTCTCGTATGGTCACAAGTGTATGAAACCCCAACTCATTCAGTTGTTAGCAGAATCTATGGACGAGAAGAGTGAACCTAAAGTATTCTCGAACTGTTGAGACAACCTTGATGCTCTAGCAGTTGAGAATGAGCAGCCAATATTGTTTCTCCAGGCCATGATGGGGTCACTTGGTTTTCAAACTATGAGAGGCAATGGGAAAACTGGTGAGCATGCCATCAGTATGCTTGTGGACTCTGGTAGCATTCATTAATTTTATTGACACTAGAGTGGTTAAGCAATTGGCGTTAAGGGTTGTACCTGGACCTAGAATGGGAGTGACTTGCAAACGGTGGAAATCTATTTACAATGAGCAAATGTCTAAAATTACAATGGTCAGCACTGAACATGATGTTTTGCTTAGACTTTATGGTTCTACCCTTGTCTGGCTGTGAAATAATATGAGTACAATGGTTGGTCACTCTTGGACCAATCCTATGGGATTTCTTCTCACAAAGCAATTTGGATTCAATGATAAGTCGTACAAGCTATAGGGAGTTCAAGCTACTACAGTTAGCTTATCATCCCAGAAAGTTGCTACTGAGTTATTATTGTCATTTATGTCAATAGAAGCATCACAACCTTGTGCTTATTAGTTAACAGTTTCAAAACCTCTTACCTAATCTAATTTTATCATTGATGAACAACAAATCAGTAACAAGGGGCAGATGATTAAATCAACACTCTATGAGTTCAATCATTCATTTACACTCTTACAAGATTGCCACCTGTTAGGATCCAAGATCATAGAATCTCACTGAGGGATGAGAATCAAACAATAAAAATTAGGCCCTCCAAGCATCCTACTGCCATTGAAAGGTCGATAGAAGAAAAGCCAGACAATGGTGACCTTGGAAACAATACCAACTCATTTGCTTCTCCTGTAGAAATAGTGAATTTGAGGACCATTTGCTACATTTGAGAAAGGTATTTGAAGTGTTACAAAAAATCAATCGTTCCTTAAACATAGAAAGTGTCTTCTTGCTGCTCAAGAGGAGGAATATTTGGGTCATATCATTAGTGTTGTAAGGATGACTATGAATGCTAGCAAAGTACAAGCAATGCTAGATGGCTTACCCCATGTCATGTGTAGACAGATTGTCAAAATATGCACATTTTATACTTGTCTATACCCTTTTACAAACCCTCTGTTACCAAGTCTTCATCAACTTTTTAAGCTACATGGTTTACCCCATATCATAGTCTTTGATAGAGATTAGGTATTCCTTAGTAGCTTCTGGTAAGAACTCTTAAAGACTGGACTACCTTAAAGTTTTCAACATCCTACAACCCTCAAGCACATTGAAACCTATTTAAGATGCATGACTAGTGAGACTACTAAAGAGTGGGCCATGTGGTTACCATTGGCTATGTATTGGCAAATTTAACCCATATCCCCTGTCCGTGCCGTGTCGACACAGGAATGGCTTCCCCTTTTCCTAGTCTGAGCAACAGAGGTTGCAAAGTCAAATTTCATGTTATTTCAAATTGGTTAAATTAGTTGTAATCAAAAAATGCCTGGTTGTAGTGGGTCCATTAGTTAGTTAGCCCATGTCAAGTCCAGAGTCATTTACTTTGCAATTATCTTTTTACTATTTTATGGTTTCTCTTAAGTCATTGGTAGCTGCAGATAGGTGAGCAATGTGTGCACCAGCAATCTAGAATATAATGAGAAAAGGAATGAAGGAATAGGAGAATGGAATTACCTTTTGGAAATTCTTTCTTTCTCCCTTTCTTCTCTGTTATTCTAATACTCTTCTTCTTCCGGTTACACATATGACATATCAGTATCATCTTGGGACACATTCGAGGCCAGCAGTAACACAAAAAGAGATAAAAAGGGGATTCATACAGAAGAATACTAAAATTATAGCTACTCTTGTTACTTATGCTTGACGTTAAAGCCTTATACCCCAATTGAATTTCCAAGCAATAAAAATTATATAGAACGAAAGCCTAGGAATCAGCAAACTTGGGTGACCTAAAATTTTCTTGCTTCCTAGTTTCCCCCTAATTGATTTTAGAAGGCCAGTAACAAAATTTAATTCAATCCAATAATTTATAAACTGTAAAACAAACTTAATCAATAGATTAGTGTTTATGAAAAAAAAATCGATGCATTTACAGATAAAATGACACAATAACTGCGAAAACCATAAGAAAATGAAAAAATTTACCTAATGAGATTCTTGGAAGTGATTCGAGGAGCTTTAATAGCGGCACCGATCAAACTACTCCCAGTTATGTAAATTCCCCTATGAATATATATAAGCAATTTAACACATATTTCATGAAATTATGCATAAGATTTATAGAAAATAAAGAATATATATATCTATATATATATAAAAGAAGGGGTACCAGGCGGCGCCGAGGACGGAAACGCCGATGGCAATGGCGATACCGACGGCGGAGAAAGTATAAGGTGAAATCTTGACAAGAGCAGTGGACCAGGAGCTTGAGTCTCCTAATGTTGCTGCCATTTTTCTTAATTTGCTTTACTTCTTGCTCTGATGATTTGTTGCCCTTTGAATGGATCTAATGAGATCAGGGAAGAGAGGAGAGAGAAAGAGAGAGAGAAATCTTTTTCCCAAAAAAAAAATAATTAAAGAAACAAAAATACAGATTTATGTCCCCGACTCAGGAAAAAAAAACGAAATTTCGTGCTTTGGGTTGAGAGACGACGTCGTTTTCTCAAATTTGTTATTGGGATAAAGCAACATTTAGTCCCTAAACTTAATAACTTTTCAACTTAGTCCTTACATTTTCTTTTGTCTAGATTGATACTCAAACTTGGATTTCATCAAACAATTTAGTCTATTTTTGTGACAGTTAAATGATGATGGCATGACACTCTTTGATTGTGTCATATCATTATTTGAATTTCTTTATGCTCTATTTGTAAACTTTTTGAAAATTTGAAATAGAATTTCAATTGTAATGCAAATTGTAAAAATGAAATGAATATGTTATGTACAAATTAGTTTAGATTCAAATTAATATATATTAAAAAGTATAAAAATATGAATTTGTCAAAATTAAAAATATTTTAAGGATTTTAAGTTTATTACTAAATATAAATCTGAGAAATAATCATAAATATTACCTTTCTAAATAATTTACTACTCAATCCATATTATTTTTAAAATTCAAATTCAAATTTTGAAATCCTAATTCAATAAACACTACCTTCAAGATAACGTGTCTAAATTTATTAATACCAAAACACTAAAGAACAGATGATACGTTAAATTTTCTCAAACCATTGAACCAAGTCTACGATTCCATACCCTTTTTTGCCAGATAACCAGCCACAATATTCGCAGGTTGACAGACATGCAGCAATCAATATGAGTGAAATCTAGAAGAAAGAAATTGGGACATATTTAATGATACATCCAACCGAAATTAAACAAGACTAGATAATTGAAGCTTGAATGGGCAGTTGCCTTCCACCTACACATTCTAAAGTCCCAAAGCAAAAAGTAATAAAATCGTCAAATATTCAAATAATATACAAGTATATACAATCGTCAACAAGTAATAAAATAGTAAGTAAAAGGTATCGTCTCCACAGAAACTGTATAGGTAAATATTGTGAAAATAAAATCTTAACAAATTGGTGATGAAAATAATTGTGAGTAGATTGAATTAACTAATTAATTTAACTAAAACTTAAGTATGCTAAAAATGAATGAAAGATGTAAACACATAGCAATAAGCAACACTTCACAAGTTTAATTACTATGACATGAACAATATTGATGATGTTACGGAAGAAATCCATGGTAACTCGGTTATATATTAACCCATGAAATCACGCTTATTAAATTATTAATTTTTTCTAGCATATTTCTGTGTTCAATCAACTTAGTAATTTTCATAAGCAGACATCAAATAATGTGAGATAACAAAAATATTTCTATATTGAAACAGTTTAATCACATTAATCTTAAGGTTATGAAATTCAATAAATTTATTTTGATATTATTATTAATTTGACCTAATTTATCATAAAAAGATCAAACATGCACCATTTAGATATTATGTCAATTAATTACAATTTCGGTCTGATTAAATAATTAATTCAATTGCATCCCTACATTTATAATGTATGAATAACATGTTCATGATTTTATTTGACTGAATAAGCAACCAAGACACATAACATCATTTTTAGCAAATGAGAGCCTCGAAAAACTCTCTTCACATGGCCGATCCTTACTCTAAGGAAAGTGGGTGGATGGCTTTGCTATTGTGATAGCCCTAATTTGACCTTAGTCGGAAAGTGGTTTCGAGACCACAAAACCGAGTTGTAAAAAAATAATTAATCGTCATATTTAATGCTTAATATATTTGAAAGTGCATGTGTGAAAGTTTCATACTTTAATTTCTTTAATTGTATGTGAAATTTATTAGAAAGGACTTATGTGAGAAAATTAGAAATGTGCTAGGCAAATGTAAAGTGGCATATTTATGCATGTTATAAAATAATTGTACTTGCATGTCAAATAACCCTTTTGGTTATAGTGGCCGGCCATGATGAGGAATTTATATTAAAATAGATGTAAATAATTAGTTAATGGTTGTATAATTGAATTTTGTTAAGTAATAATAATAATAAAAAGAAAAAAAAGGTGATAAACATTCTTTTTGGTTCTTCTTGGCCGAATTGAAGAAAGAAAGAAGGAAAGATTTCGGTCACTTTAAGCTCAAGGAAGGTTAGTTAATTGTGTTAGATTTTAAAATTTTAAGCTTGTTTCTAGTTAATTAGCAAATTTCTTACATAGCCCATGTCAAAATTTGAAATTTTGGTGATGGTTTGAGCATTCGGTTTCGGTTATTAAAGGATGAGCTTGGGTTATGATCTTTATGTTGTATGAAAAATTGTTGAAGAGAAGGGTTTAAGTTAGTCAAATTATAAATTTTAACACTCATGAGTATAACAGCCAAACATAGATTTGTTTAATGAATTGAACAAATACCGTGTGAGTGATTGAAATGAATGAGTTTGAGGTTGGATCATATTAAGATTCGGCTTTGTACATAAATATTAAGAGTTCGATATTTTTTTTAATGATTATTGGATGGTAAATAAGGTTATGCATAAGATAAATATTAAGATTATGGTTGACTTGTGTTTAGTGAAGTTCGGCCAAGGACTTTATGTACATGCTTATTCGGTTTAAGTAGAGTAAATGTGACGGGTAGATATGACTAGGTTGTAGTTTATTATTGATTCGTTTGACTGTATGAATTAGCTTGTAAATTGGTTTGGGTATAGTAAATAATAAGCATGCTTGGTAACGGTAAGGTTATTGATAATATGTCATGACTTTAACTTAACTAGTTGATTGGATAAGAAATGAATTGGATATATATAGATAATATTGACGAACCGCTTAGCTTATGAGTTTATATATTGGTTCGGCTACTAAGCTAGAAAATAATTGTTGGTAACATGGTATCCGTATCTATGCACCTATGTAGATATATATATGTGGTATTTTAAGTATAATTGTTCATTTGATAAAGTTGGCTAATAGTTCAAGTAAGGATTACTCTATTCGATATGTCCATGAATTGAGGCAATGGGTTCGGTAATTAGCTTAGTACATTCGGGTAATATCACATGTCCGATCATAGTTAAACATTCGATAGTTGTGATTCTTTGGCTATAATATTTGAATATCACTATGGGAAAAATATATGATCGGTTGCCTATTATTTACTTTGAAATGAATCTTAATAAATAGGTATTCGTATATAGTAAAGTTGGACAAGTAATTGAATAAATTTATTTGTTTTATTAAGCTCAAGAGCATAGAGGGTCTAAATTAGATAAAGGAAAAGAGAAAGCAGTCGAGTAGCCTATCCACAACCGTTCGAATATACCGAGGTAAGTCGTTGAGTAATGAAACTTAGTTTATGATTTGATAAGGCAATTATTTATCTATGAGCATAATAATTAACTTGTGACCTAATGATTCTACTTGAATTACATTACAAAATAAATAAGTAAAGTATTTACTTGTAGCCGTTTGGTTATAGAAATCTTGTGGATTAACGAAACGGGATCACGTTATTTGTTTAAGACTAATGAATCGAACGATGTATGGTTAGTAAACATACTGTAATCGCATTCAAGTATCAGGAATAATATTCAAATGTGATATGATATATAGATATGTATGCATATATGTGTGAATGTTAATCGGGGTGTAAATCCGAGCTTGGGTTCGAAGGGCTTTTGAGCCAGTGCTAATAACCGAACTTAATTACGAAGGGCTTTTGAGCCAGTGCTAATAACCGAACTTAGTTTCGAAGGGCTTTTGAGCCAGTGTCATAACCGGACTTAGTTCCGAAGGGCCTTCGAGCCAGTGGCCTAATCCGAGCTTGGTCTCGAAGGGTTTTGAGCCAGTGTTAAGAATCGTGCTTGATTCAAATGTTTATGATCTGATCATGATGCATGAGTTCAAGATTAGAGAGTTCAATTTCATAAATATGAGATATATGTGTATATGCATGAGATTGATATGGAAATTTGAGATGAACAGGATTCGGCTATAGATTGAATTTAAATTGGATATATTGACTTTACCTTTGTGATATGATGATAAAAATGATACCTTAGTTAGGTTTATATTCGGCCAAAGGATGGAACAAGTAAACTTTGAAATTATTATGCCACTCTTTTAAATGATTTCATTACTTAAAACTTACTAAGCATCGAAGTGCTTAATCTTTTGCTTAAATTCTCTGTTTTATAGATTTTATTCGTCAGCTGTCGGACTCGAAGGTGTCAAAGTCGAAGTCATCCACACTATCTAAGCCACTTTTTGGTACTCTTCAGTTGAATTTGATAATGGCATGTATAGGGCTGACCCTTGTTGTTAATTAAGTATTTTTTGGTAATGTATATTCGTATAGCCATGCGAAAATGGCTTGTATATTTTGAGTATAACATTATGATCATTTTGTATATATGGTCTTATGATATGGTTATTAAGTGGTGTGGAAATGTTTGGTAATGATTAGCCATTGGAATGGCCAATCATGGTCCTATTGGTGCTACGTATGTCATGGCTAATCGTGATTATACTTGGAAATAATGTATGTCAAATTACTAGTTGATTCATGGAAAACTATGAAATAGGTGAAATTTACCTTAAAATAGATGCTAACAGCAGCAGTGATGTGAGTTTGAAAAATCACTAAAAATAGTAGAAATGGAATCAAATAATGAATAAATTATGTAATCTAATCTTGATGAGTCTATTTTCATATGAAAGAAACAAAACGACCATATGAGTCGTATTTTATAAGATGTTTAAGTTTTCGTGAAACAGGGCCAGAGCGATTTCTGGATCCCCTGTTCTGACTTTGGAAATTCACCATAAATTAACCAGAGATAATTAGAAGTTATGCTTTATATGTACAGATTCCGTTTTGAGTCTAATTTCATTAGAAACAAACGGCATAAGTATTGAAGCCCTGTACAGGGAGATATCTAAGTCGTAATGCATGAAGGTCAGAGTAGTCGAACCCTGAAACAGGGGAGAATTTAACTAATAAACTGTACTAATTGGCCTGACCAAAAATTCTAGAAAATAATTAGTAAATATATGTATGAGTCTAGTTTCAGGAAAAATTTACGGAATTGGATTTCGAGTTTTGGAACTCGAGATATGAATTTTAGAGTGACTGTGATGCAGTTAGCCAGCTCGTTTGGAAATTTTAAAAATGAAATGTATGAGCTGTTTAAGTAAGGAATTAAGTCCGTCAGCACCTCGTGTTCGACTCCAGAAACGGTCTCGGGTATGGGGTGTTACATTTAATTGGTATCAGAGGTACGGTTTAGTCGATTCTAGGACTACCGTAATACGTAGGGGAATAGCTATACATGCCATTATGTGTTTATCTGATAGTGTGGTGATTTCTGACAGTTAAAAATGTGTTTATTTATAGTAATGGATCCTGATCCCAACCGAGCGGTAGCTGATGATGTTGAGAGTGTAGCGCCTGCTCTCGCACATGGGACGACGCCGGTGGACTCTCAACCTATTGCTAGTAATCAGAATGATGAAGCTAGGCAGGCTTTTTATAGCGTGATGAATGACTGGTTCAATCAGTATATTCGAACTAATACGGCTGTCCCACAACCCCCACCCCCGACTAATACAAACCCTGCACCTGTAATATCTCCTGGAGTTGACCCGTCGAGGTTGAACAAGCCCCCGGTTGATAGGATTGGGAAGCATGGGGCTACTGAGTTCAAGGCTACTGACAGTGATGATGCTGAGCAGGCTGAGTTTTGGCTTGATAATACCGTTCGTGTGTTCGATGAATTATCGTGCACATCTGATGAATGTTTAAAATGTGCTATATCTCTGTTACGTGATTCTGCCTACTATTGGTGGAATACTTTGGTTTCCGTCGTGCCGAGAGAACGGGTTACTTGGGAATTCTTTCAAACCGAGTTCCGCAAGAAATATATCAGTCAAAGATTCATCGATCAGAAACGGAAAGAATTTCTTGAGCTTAAGCAAGGTTCTATGTCAGTTACTGATTATGAGCGAAAGTTTGTCAGACTTAGTAAATACGCTCGGGAATGTGTTTCATCCGAGGCTATCATGTGTAAACGCTTCGAGGACGGGTTGAACGAAGATATAAAACTGTATGTTGGCATTCTTGAAATTAGAGAATTTGTAGTACTTTTCGAACGAGCTTGCAAAGCCGAAGAGCTCAATAAGGAGAAAAGAAAAGCTGAAGTGGAAGTAAGAGAATTTCGTAAGAGGTCTTCGGGAAAGCCCTTTCAACAATCATCGAAGAAATTTAAAAGTGATCCAGGCCGATCTAAAGACACTTTGGGCTTTTCCAGACGAGATCGTGATCGACGCCCTGTGAGTACGCGAGTCACTTCGGTTGCCAGTGTTGGAAATGATCGTCGGGATAGGACGGAGTGCCTGTATTGCGGTAAATGGTATTCGGGGAGTTGTAGATTCCATGACCGCTCCTGTTATAAGTGCGGATCAGCTGACCACTTTATCAAGGATTGCCCGAGACTGTCTGAACAGAATGTAAATCAGAGTGGGAAACCGGGTGCTACTACTGCTCGAGGTAGACCATCTAAAAATGCGGGGAATGCTAGTGGCGGTCAGAGAGGATCTAGAGATGTTACCACTAGATCTGAGGCTCGTGCTCCTGCTAGAGCTTATGCTATACGTGCACGCGAGGATGCTTCTTCGCCTGATGTTATTACTGGTACATTCACTCTCTTTGATACTGATGTGATTGCTTTGATTGACCCTGGTTCTACTCATTCTTATATATGTGAGACTTTAGCATCCAGTAAGACTTTACCTGTTGAGTCTACTGAGTTCGTTATTAGAGTGTCGAATCCCTTGGGTCATTATGTGCTTGTTGATAAGGTGTGTAAGAAATGTCCCCTAGTAATCCGAGGTTCTTGTTTTCCGGCTGATTTGATGCTTTTACCGTTTGATGAATTTGATGTTATCCTTGGTATGGATTGGTTGACCGTACATGATGCAGTGGTGAATTGCAAAAGAAAAACTATTGATTTGAGATGTGTAAATAATGAGATAATTCGAGTTGAGTCTACTAACTTGAATGCATTGCCAGCAATAATATCTTTGATGTTGGCTCAGAAATATGTGAGAAAGGGATGTGAAGCATATCTTGCGTACGTACTTGATAGCAAAGAGTCAGAAAAGAGACTTGAGTCAGTGCTAGTGGTTTGTGAGTATTCAGATGTTTTCCCTGAGGAGTTACCAGGATTACCACCCGTTCGAGAGGTTGAATTCGGCATCGAACTAGTACCTGGTACCACTCCAATTTCGATAGCTCCGTATCGTATGGCACCAACGGAATTGAAAGAATTGAAAACTCAGTTGCAAGAGTTGACGGATAGAGGTTTTGCTCGACCGAGTTTTTCACCTTGGGGTGCACCAGTATTGTTTGTGAAAAAGAAGGACGGAACCATGAGACTTTGCATCAACTATCGTCAGTTGAATAAAGTAACAATAAAGAATAAATATCCGTTACCGCGTATTGATGATTTGTTCGATCAACTGAAAGGAGCATCTGTATTTTCGAAGATAGATTTGAGATATGGGTTATTGTTGATAGACTGACAAAGTCGGCTCATTTTATTCCTGTACGTACGGATTACTCCCTTGACAAGTTAGCTGAAATGTATGTATCTCAGATTGTAAGGTTACATGGAGTACTTATTTCTATTGTGTCAGATAGAGATCCGAGATTCACATCGCAATTTTGGAAGAAATTACAAGAAGCTTTGGGTACCAAGTTGCATTTTAGCACCGCTTTTCATCCTCAGACTGATGGTCAATCTGAACGGATAATTCAAATACTCGAAGATATGTTGAGATGTTGCATCTTCGAGTTTAGTGGTTCATGGGAACTCTATTTACCTTTGATTGAGTTCGCTTACAATAATAGTTTTCAATCAAGTATTAAAATGGCACCTTACGAGGCTTTGTACGGTCGTAAATGCCGTACACCATTGTTTTGGACCGAGCTCAGTGAAAGTAGAATTCTCGGAGTTGATTTGATCAAAGATGCTGAGCAGAAAGTAAAAATAATTCGTGAAAGTTTAAAGGTAGCTTCAGATCGTCAGAAGTCGTACGCGGATTTGAAACGAAAAGACATTGAGTATCAGGTGGGAGACAAAGTGTTTCTTAAAGTTTCACCTTGGAAAAAGATACTCAGATTTGGCCGTAAGGGCAAGTTGAGTCCGAGGTTCATTGGACCGTATGAAATATCCGAACGAGTTGGTCCAGTTGCATATAGATTGATTTTACCCTCTGAACTCGAAAAGATTCACAATGTTATTCATGTTTCGATGCTCAGACATTATAGATCCGATCCATCGTATAAAATTAACCCATCAGAGGTTGAAATACAATCTGATTTGAGTTATGAAGAAGAACCGATTTGTATCCTAGCTCGCGAGGTAAAAGAGTTGCGAAACAAAACAGTTCCATTAGTGAAGGTGTTTGGTAATGATTAGCCATTGGAATGGCCAATCATGGTCCTATTGGTGCTACGTATGTCATGGCTAATTGTGATTATACTTGGAAATAATGTATGTCAAATTACTAGTTGATTCATGGAAAACTATGAAATAGGTGAAATTTACCTTAAAATAGATGCTGACAGCAGCAGTGATGTGAGTTTGAAAAATCACTAAAAATAGTAGAAATGGAATCAAATAATGAATAAATTATGTAATCGAATCTTGATGAGTCTATTTTCATATGAAAGAAACGAAACGACCATATGAGCTGTATTTTATAAGATGTTTAAGTTTTCGTGAAACAGGGCCAGAGCGATTTCTGGATCCTCTGTTCTGACTTTGGAAATTCACCATAAATTAACCAGAGATAATTAGAAGTCATGCTTTATGTGTACAGATTCCGTTTTGAGTGTAGTTTCATTAGAAACAAACGGCATAAGTATTGAAGCCCTGTACAGGGAGAAATCTAAGTCGTAATGCATGAAGGTCAGAGTAGTAAACCCTGAAACAGGGGAGACTTTAACTAATAAACTGTACTAATTGACCTGATCAAAAATTCTAGAAAATAATTAGTAAATATATGTATGAGTCTAGTTTCAGGAAAAATTTACGGAATTGGATTTCGAGTTTTGTAACTCGAGATATGAATTTTAGAGTGACTGTGATGCAGTTAGCCAACTCGTCTGGAAATTTTAAAAATGAAATGTATGAGCTGTTTAAGTAAGGAATTAAGTCCGTCAGCACCTCGTGTTCGACTCCGGCAACGGTCTCGGGTATGGGGTGTTACAGCTATTTTTGTTTGATTCATGCTTGATTTATGGGAGATAAACCTTGAAATGAATAGGGGGTTGGATGGTCACATGTGTGAATTTTGTGGCTGATTTTTAATGTTTTACCAAGTCTTGAGGGGGCTAATTTGGGAACCTCTATGGATGGTTGGGCCTTCTCCTCCTTAATTGATGGTTTGGGCTCCTATTTCCTTAACAGTTTGTCCATTTTTGCTAACCCAATTTTTGAATTGGGTCAAGAGAATTTCAAGAGTCTAATAAGTCTTCGATTGGGCGTCCAAAGTTGACAATATATCAGCCCTCTTCTGTATGACTTATGTTGTAGAAATGCTACAACATTGAACATCAAAAGGTGAAATTCAAGACTGTCTTTTCCTCTAATCCATCAACTATCTCAAAAACTGCAAAAACCATGTGTTTTAGTGTATAAAAAGATCAAATTAGCAAATTCAACTTAGTATCAACTAATAAGACAAAATTATAACAAAAATTCCAAATTTTGTTATCAAACACTCAAAATTTGCATGAATTACTAGTTTAAAAGTGTTGAAGATAACTCTATATTTTAGAATTATCACACCCCCAAACTTAATTCATTGCTTATCCCGAGTAATGACACTTTATAAATGCAAGAAAATGTAATTGCAACATAGTAAGTATAATTAATTATTCATTTAGTCATTCATCAATGACATCATACTCAATTTATTATTATTATTTTTTTGCAAATATGTAACTCAAGAATATACATTTTCCAAATTTATTAAAACATTAGAGTGCCATAAAAAATTATGAATTGAATGCCTTCTCTTCATGAATGTGCACTAAGTTCTCTCCAATCAATTTTTTGTTTCCCTCAAGTAATGCTAAGAAACAATCCTAATGCTCAAATTATGTCTTCATATGTTGAACTCAGTAGCTCTTCTCCGTTAATGTACAAGCACAGAAATCTAAATCAATAGGTTTTTGATATGGTTATAATATGGCTTGGATTAATATAGGAAAAGATAGACAATTTTTAGGCTAAAATATTATACTCAGCTTACCTCGAACCTTCGAAATGCAATTATCCCTAAAAATACCTACTTTTTTTTCAATTTGAGTATATATGCTCTCTGTACATATTTTCTCAACAACTGGATTTTTTTTAGCAACAACATATACTTTCTTGAGCATATAAATCAACATTTGCACTTGTATTGTGTAACATCCCGAATTAGGGCCAAGTCAGAATAGTGGTTTCGGGACCACAAATCCAACGTAAGAAAATTTATTTTTATGGTCTACTATTTCACGGAATGATTTCATGAAAATTTGTTCAAAACTTTCGACGTTTGGGCACTCCATTTGGTCAAAAGGACTAAATTGTAAAAAGTGCAAAAGTTGAGTTCTACATGTTAGATGTATCAAATTGTTATGAAATTTTAAATGGAGGTCCTTAAATGGTAATTAGACCATTTTTAACTTGCTGGACAAAATGGCCTTGGATGGATAAAATTTCAAAGAAAGGCAAAAATGGCATTTTGGTCATTTAGGGGTAAAATGCATTAAAAGACAAATTTTAAAACCCAAATGTGTCCCTTTCTTCTTGCTTCAGTCCAATTTACCTAGAGCAGCCATGGCTAGGGTTTGGCCAAGCTTTCAAGCTCAATAGTAAGTGATTCCGAGTCCCGTTTTAATGTTCTTTACATTTTTGAAATCCCGGTAACATGCTCTAGCTATTTCTACCATTATTTTGAGCTAGGTTTTGTGTTTAAAAATTTACCCATGAATGACATGCTTGTATTTTGATGTATAATGGTAGAAAATGAGTGTTGGGTGTTTAATAAACGACTTTTACTAAGCGATTTTTGATGAAAACGTTCGAAAGGACCGTTTTGTAAAAGTTGTAAAATTGGCCATAAATGGGTGATTTAGGGGAAATTGGGTGCTGTCATAGTTATGAAAAATGATCAGGATGTCATAAAACATAATAAAATAGGATGAAGTTTAATTTTCGAGCATTGGGGCAAAAGTGAAAATATGCAAAAGTTTAGGGGTCAAAACAAAAATTTGTAAAAATATGATTTTTGGACCCCTATGAATAATGTGACTAATTATTAGGCTAAATGTGATATTATAGATCAAGGATAACAAGATTCAGGCTTAGAACGAGGTTGAACAAGGTTAAGCACAAACTCGAAATAAATAGTCGTACTCGAAACCGAGGTAAGTTCATATGTCAATGATAATGCAATGATATTATTATTGTTCATACTTGAACCTAAATTGATGTGTTAACATTGTGTGATGGATATTTATTTAGTTGATATGAAGATTATGTATTGTAACAAATGCCAAATTATAATTATATGCAATACCATGTTTATCTTATGGACTAATGTCTAAATAAACATGGAAATATGTTAAATTGGATTTACATTGCATGAGCAGCTATGCCAAATGAGATACTTGATGGAAAGAAAAAAAAAATCTTGGTTGAATAAAAAGGGAAATTCGATGGATAAACCATGGCTTACATGACTTGAGATCCTACATATGTTGCAGAAAAGGATTTAGCTCGAACGGAAATCCGTTGATCTCAAATATAGAAAGGATCTAGCCCAGACGGGTGTTCCTTAAGTGATCGAGCCTCTCGAAGAATATGTGTGCATTAAGGATTTAGCCCGGACGGGTAATCCGATTGGGGTCTGAATTTAGCCTGGACTGGTAATTCAGATCTGAGCTCATTGAGAGTGCTTGTCGTTACAAGGGATTTAGCCTGAACTAGTAATCCTGACATCACTCCATGAGTTTATATTACAGGGGATTTAGCCTGGACTGGTAATCCCGCCATAAGAT
Source organism: Gossypium hirsutum (assembly GCF_007990345.1). Taxonomy (NCBI): domain Eukaryota; kingdom Viridiplantae; phylum Streptophyta; class Magnoliopsida; order Malvales; family Malvaceae; genus Gossypium; species Gossypium hirsutum. Next base: position 59,689,283 of record NC_053425.1, on the reverse strand, counting down.
GTGAGGTTCGCGGGAGTGCGCATATGAAATGCTCACTTGTATGAATTGACGGTGAATGGAATATCTGTAACAGTCCAATTTTGACCCTAGTCAGAATAGTGGTTTCGGGACCGTAAATACGAGTTTAAAAAATATTTTAATATTATTTTCTGTGTCTATGATATGAGAATTTGCATCTGTGAAATTTCTGTGATTTAATTTGTCTGTTTCTGTGCTTAATTATGAAAAAGGATTAAATCGCGAAAAGTGTAAAACTTGAGTGCTAGATGATAAAGCACCTATTTGGCTTGGCTTTTAAAATAAAGGTCCTTGCATGTCAATTGTACCATTTGTTTAAATGGTGGACAATTATGGGCATTAGTGGATGGAAATTTATGTTTTATTAACAAGGGCAAAATGGGAAAATGATTAATAATGTTAATTAAAAATGAAAACAAAACAAAGATGACCTTATTCTCATGTATGTTAACCAAAAATCAGCAAATGAAAGAAATGTTTGAAGCTTTTGTATATTCGGCACTTTGATTGATAAATTAAGGTATGAATTTTCGTCCTTTTTGATAATTTCTACGTTTCTGTGATCGTTGGTTTGTGTTCTTCAAAGCCCATGTTCGAATTTCTGTTTCTGTTAAAGATTTCATGAAATGCCATTGTTGATATCACGAGTTTTGTGATGTTTTTGGATGAATTATGAAGGCTTGTTAGATGGGTTATATGTTTTGTTCTTGAATTTTTGATGAAATGAGCTATTTGGGCTAATTTGTGAAAATGAGGTTTTGAAGGACTAATTTGTGAATTAAACATGTTGCATGGGATTATATGGAAGCCATGTATATTTGGCCAAGCTATAGTCTTGGTGAATTTGGCATATTTGTGAATTTGTGAAAAATGGACTGAAGTGTCAAAATCTAAAATTATAGGGGCTAAATTGTAAAGTGCCCTAAATATGTATTCATGGACTATTTTGAAAGAAATATATGATTGAATGGTTGAATTTGAATTGTATTAGATCAAGAACAAAGAAAATCAGACTTAGATCGAGGGAAGTCCAAAGTAGTCGAATAGTCGACTCATTTTCGTCCGAAATCCGTATGAGGTAAGTCAAACTACACTTATGTGTTAAGTTGATTAAATTTTGTGTTTGTAAATTGTTATCTGCATTGGATGGCCCTGAGAGCCTGATAAAATAATGTTGGTATTAATCTGAATTATCGTGTAAGACTGTGTCTGGGGCATAGGCATCGATTTGAAATTTACGTGTAAGACCATGTCTGGGACATCGGCATCGTATTTGATTTCGTATAAGACCCTATCTGGGACAGAGGCATCGATACTGAATTACATGTAAGACCACGTCTGGGACATTAGCATTATACTCGTTTATGAATATTTGTATCGTTTCTAAACCGTTTGATGACAAAGTATGAGATATGAAAATGAACATGTGAAATGTGTAATCTATACAGGTATGTTTGTATCGTACTTAATTTCTAAATGTGAAAGACTCTGTTTCTGCGAAGTAGGTTCAGAATCATGGAAATGAATATGATATGCATACAAGCAAATGAGCATGGTTAAGTTTATGAACAACTCTGAGAAATGGCTATGAATTCTTATTGTTGTTTTGAACTACTTATATATACTTTAGTAATTAGACCATTTGTGTTTGGCTTACTAAGCTTTTTGTAGCTTACTCTATAATTTTTGTCTGTATTTCAATTGTCGTAGCTACTGAAGGCTCACGGATAGTCGAGGATCGTCACCACACTATCGAACTCATTTTGGTACCCTTGAAGTGTAAATATTGCTAAGTATGGCATGTATAGGCTAGAATGTCTATGTATTAAGTTTTGAATTGTATAAAAGTTATGCCATTTGAATTGGCTAGCAAATGATATGTTTGTGTATTGTTTTGGTGTATGTGGTAATGTGCCAGGTTCTAATGTGTTTTGGTCATATTTGAGCAAGGAATTGGTTGGAAATGTTGGTATAATTGTTGCATATTAATGCTTGTAGGATTGGAACCGTATGGGGTGGCAAATTGGCTTAAACCAAGCTTGCATTATGCCACATGGCCAGGGAACACGGGCATGCCTTGTGGCCGTGTGAAAAAGTCAGTAGCTAGCTAAATTTTACACGGTCTTGGCACACGGCAGTGTCTGTTGGCCGTGTTAAAAAAGTCAGTATAGGACCTCTTTTTGGCATGGTTGGACCACTTGAGCGTGTCTTGTGCCCGTGTGAGTCATAAGGGCGTGTGACTTTGTCAGTTTTGAAAAGTTTGATTAAGTTCTGAAAATTCTGAATGGGTTCGGTTTAGTCCCGACCTTTCCTAAATGTATGTTTTAGGTATCGTAGACCATCTTAATGGATGAATTGTTGATGAATGCAAATGTATTAATGTTATATGATATCTATGAATCCGTGTTGTTCAGAAATGCTCTGTCTGAATGGTGACACCCCTTACCTATTCCAACGACGGTTACGGGATAGGGGTGTTGCATTTTATTGGTCTCAGATCTACGGTTTAGTCGGTTTTAGGACTACCATAGCGTGTGCGAGTCTAACTATACATGCCATATGTCTGAAACTGTGATAGTGTGATGAATCCTGACATTTGAAATGTGCTTTGATATAGCAATGGATCCCAATAGAGCCGTAATTGACGATGTTGAGAGTAATGCGCCTGCTCCCGTGTAAGGGACAGTGCAAGATGATTCTTGACCGGCTACTAGTAGCCGTGATAGCGAGGCTAAGCAAGCCTTCTATCAGATGATGAATGATTGGTTCACCCAATATATTAGAACCAATCTGACTGTTCAACAACCTCCACCCCCGGTTGATCCTTCTCAAATTCCTATTATGATTTCCATGAATCCAGTTCAGTCAAGTAGACCACCAGTTTACAAGATTAGAAAGTATGGGGCTGAAGAATTCCGAGCTACAATGAATGATGCTGCTGAAAGAGCCGAATTCTGGTTAGAGAATATGATACGAGTGTTTGATGAAATGTCTCTGAATCCAGAGGAATGTGTTAAATGTGCCATTTCACTTTTGAGAGATACGACGTACCATTGGTGGAAAACTTTAATATCTGTGGTTCCGAGCGAAGGGGTTACCTGGGATTTCTTCCAAGCTGAATTTCGGAAGAAATACATTAGTCAGAGATTTATTAATCAGAAACGTAAAGAGTTTCTCGAGCTTAAACAGGGCCGAATGCCTGTCACTGAATATGAACGGGAATTTGTGAGATTGAGCCAATATGCTCAGGAATGTGTCTCAAATGAAGCAATAATGTGCAAAATATTTGAAGATGGACTAAACGAAGATATCCGTCTGCTAGTGGGGATTTTGGAGATTAAAGAAATGGTAATGCTCATTGAGCGAGCATGTAAAGCTGAAGAATTAAGCAAAGAGAAAAGAAAAGCTGATTCTGAAGCTAGAGATGCTAGAAGGAGATCTTCGAGTAAATCATTTTAGTTTGGACCAAAGAAATTCTGAGATGATCAGAACCGTTCAAATACTAATGTGAGACATTCAAATCGAGATCGAGCTAGATCGTATTCGAACACCAGAGCCCCTGTTACTTCTGTTGCAAGTGTTGGAAATGTCTGATCTGAGAAACTTGAGTGTAAACATCGTGGTAAAAGACATCGAGGAAATTTTAGATTGAATGACCGAGCCTGTTTTTGATATGGGTCCTTGGATCATTTTGTAAGAGATTGTTCTGAACCTGCTGAGTAAGAGAATGTACAGAATCCGAGACAGAGTAACACCTCGGCTAGAGGTAGACCTTCCAGAAACACGAGAAATATAAGTGGTGATCAAAGAGCTACTAGGGATACTGCTATTAGATCTGAGGCCAGAGCACCTGCTAGGGCCTATGCAATCTGAGCTCGTGAGGAAGCCTCGTCTCCAGACATGATTACTGGTACTTTCACTCTTTATGATACTTCTGTGATTGCATTGATAGACCCTGGCTCAACGTATTCTTATATCTGTATGAATTTAGTGCAAAGTAAGACTTTGCCTGTAGAGTCTACTGAATTTGTAATTAAAGTATCGAACCCTTTAGGCAAGAGTGTTTTAATTGATAAAGTCTGCAAGAACTGTCCGTTAATGATTCGAGATACCTATTTTCCTGTTGATCTGATGCTATTGCCTTTCGACGAATTTGATATAATTCTGGGGATGGACTGGTTAACATTGCACGATGCTATTGTGAATTGTAAAAGAAAAGTCATTGACTTAAGGTGTAAAAATGATGAGATAATTCGAATTGAGTCTAGTGATCTAAATGGCCTACCAGCTGTGATATCTGCAATGAAAGCACGAAATTATGTAAAGAAAGGTTGTGAAGCCTACTTAGCTTATGTGTTAGACTCGAAAGTGGATGACAAGAAAATTGAATCAGTACCCGTTGTCTGTGAATTCCCCGATGTGTTTCCTGATGAACTACTTGGTTTGCCTCCGAATCAAGAAGTCGAGTTTGGCATTGAATTGGTACCTGGTACTACTCTGATATCAATAGCTCTGTACAGAATGGCTTCGACGGAACTAAAAGAATTAAAATCTCAGTTGCAAGAATTGACCGATCGAGGATTTACTAGACCGAGTTTCTCACCTTGGGGTGCTCTTGTTCTGTTTGTGAAAAAGAAAGACGGCAGAATGAGAATGTGTATTGATTATCATCAACTTAATAAAGTGACTGTAAAGAACAAATACCCTCTACCTAGGATCGATGACTTATTCGATCAGTTGAAAGGTGCTACTGTGTTTTCAAAGATAGATTTGAGATTGGGTTACTATCAGTTGCGAGTAAAGGACTCTGATATTCCGAAAACTACTTTTAGAACATGGTACGGGCATTATGAATTTTTAGTTATGCCGTTTAGATTAACGAATGTGCCTACTATCTTTATGGATTTGATGAATAGAATTTTCAGATCATATTTAGATCAATTTGTTGTTGTATTTATTGATGACATATTGATTTATTCACGTAATGAATCTGAACACGCCGAGCATTTGATGATAGTGCTACAGACACTACAAGATAAATAGTTGTATGCGAAGTTTAGTAAATGTGAATTCTGGTTGCGAGAAGTTGGTTTTCTGGGTCATATTGTATCAGCCTCTGGTATCCGAGTTGATCAGAGCAAAATTTTAGCTATTATAGATTGGAAACCTCCAAGAAATGTATCTGATGTCCGTAGTTTTCTGGGACTTGCTGGTTACTATAGAAGATTTGTGAAAGGTTTTTCGATGATTTCTACTCCATTGACAAAATTGCTCCAAAAAGATGCGAAGTTTGAGTGGTTAGAAAAGTGTCAGAATAGTTTTGATCAGTTGAAAACTTTGTTGACTGAAGCTGCAGTATTAGTACAACTTGAATCAGGTAAAGAATTTATAATTTACAGTGATGCTTCATTGATTGGTCTGAGATGTGTGCTAATGCAAGAAGGTAAAGTCATTGCTTATGCTTGAAGATAGTTGAAGCCACATGAAAAGAACTATCCGACACACGATCTTGAGTTAGTTGCTATTGTGTTTGCTCTGAAAATTTGGCATCACTATCTATTTGGCGAGAAATGTCATGTGTTTTTTGATCATAAAAGTCTGAAGTATTTAATGACGCAAAAAGATTTGAATCTGCGACAGAGAAGATGGTTGGAATTGTTAAAAGACTACGAGCTAGCTATTGATTATCATCCGGGAAAAGCAAATGTTGTTGCTGATGCTTTAAGTTGGAAATTATTGTTTGCTTTGCGTAAAATGAACGCTCATTTGGATCTATCTGATGATGGTTCAGTTTTAGCAGAACTGAAAGCAAAACCCTTGTTTATGCAACAGATCTGCGAGGCTCAGAAAACTGACAATGAATTGATAGTTAAACAAACTCTGTGTGATTCTGAATTCCGGGTTGATTTTAATGATTATTTGAGATTCAGAGATAGACTCTGTATGTAACAGCCCGATTTTGGGCCTAGTCAAAACAGTGGTTTTGGGACCACTATTTCGAGGCCAGAGAAAATTATTTTAGTATTATTTTATGTGTTATAATTTAATTTTATAAGTGCATGTAAATTTTGGTAAGTTAATTTTAGCAATTTCTAGTCCAATTTCGAAAAAGGACTAAATCGCATAAAAGGTAAAAGTTGTGTTTTAATACCTAAAGGTGTTAAATTGCCTTGTATATTAAATTGGGGGTATTTAAAGTGAAATTAGGCCATTGAAAGTGTGATGGCCGGTCATGGGAGACAAAATTGTTGAAAAGTCAAAATTAGGTGAAATTTGGTCACCAATTTTGACTTGTTTTATTATTAACAAATCAAAAAGAAAAAGCTATCATTTTTCTCTTCTCCTTTACCGAAATATGCAGCAAAAAAAGGGTCTTGAAGCTGGAAAATTTTCAGCAACATATTTCCCTTGCTTGTAAGTGATTTTAATATCTTTGCTTGATGATTTTTACATTTTTGGAACCCTTAAAGCATGAGCTTTCATAAGAGGGGACTATTTTGCAAAATGATGAAGAGTCTAGGGTTTTTCCATGAGAGTAAATGTGTTGTTTGCTGTGTTTTTATGGAAGATTATGAGTCCTAATTGTCTAATAAACAACTTTTGTGAAAGAAATTGCATGAAAACACCTTAAAAAAGGGCTAGATTGCTAAGTTGTAAATGAGTTGTAATGTGTAAAATAGTTGAAATTATGAGTTGCTATAGTTATGAAAATGGTTCATCTAGACTCAAGGAGTAAATAAATGTGATCAAAATTATTTTACGAGCATTGGGGCAAAAGTGTAAATATGCAAAAGTTTAGGGGTCAAAATAAAAATTTGTAAAAATATGATTTTTAGACCCATATGAATATTGTGACTGATTGGTAGGCTAAATGTGATATTATAGATCAAGGAAATCGAGATTTGGACTTAGAACGAAAAGAAATCGATTAAGGGATGATTATGTCCTTTTCACCTTTGTGGTATCGAGGTAAGTTTGTATGTAAATAATACCATGCTATACATGTATTTAAATGTTATCATTACATGAATTGTACAGATATTAAGTGTATGTGATTAATAGAAATATGATAAGACAAAGCCTTAATAGACGAGGAAAAATCCCGTTTGAACCTTAGGAATAGAATAGGATACGAGTGATATGTCACTAGGAATTATGAGTCTAGATGACTAGCTTGTGAGTAAGCATTGAAATGTCATGAGATATGAGGTAGCTTTAGCTACAATTGAGGCACTTATGTGCAAAGGCTTTTCCGAGTATCCAATTAGTATTCCAAGTGTTCAACGGGTAATTCGAGGAAAGAGTTGATGATGGTCCCAATGAGGTAAGTCATTGGTGAGTATGCACTTGAGTTATGTTACGAGCTGTGCAAGTATGTATACTAAGCCTATGATAATGCCTTGATATGTGATGATCTATGATGCATAATATGTGTTCTTACCATGATGGATTAAATGATGTTGTATTAATTTTGTGAACAATGATCATGAATGAGTAACTTAGCCTTGACAGATTTGAGTTACTGCAGTAGTATAATTTTGAAAATACACTATGGGATTAAAGCTTAATGAGTCTATTTTCACATGAAAGAAACAGGGGAAGAAAAAGAAATCTATATTATGTGATTTTGAATTCTTGTAAAACAGGGTCTGAATGAATTCGAGATCCCCTTTTTTGACTTTATAAATTCACCATAAATTGTAAAAAAATTATTAAGAGTCATAACTTACATGAATAGATTCCTTATTGAGTCTATTTTTAAGAGAAACAAATGGCATGGTCATTGGAATTCTGTACAGGGAGAAATTCGGTTCGTAGTGTACAAGGGTCAGAGTAGTCATACCCTGAAACAGGGGAGAATTTAACTAATAAATTGTACTAAATGGCTTGACGAAAAATTATGGAATTTTTTTGGAAGAAAGATAAATGAGTCTAGTTTCATAAAAAATTTACGGAACTTAATTTAGAGTTTCGTAGCTCCAGAGATAAACAATTTAGTGACTATTGCGCAGGAAGACAGCTTGTCGTGAACTTGAGAATATGTTGTAAACATTGATAAAACAAGTTAATGAGTTGCTTATAGTTTTCATATGAACTTACTAAGTGAAAGCTTACCCCCCTTCTTTCCCATGTTTTCTAGGGTTTCCAGGTTTTTCGGGTTGGAGTTCGTCGGAGATATTATCACACTGTCAAGCTAACGCTATTGGTGTAGTGATTTCAAGTACTTTGAATCTATGGCATGTATAGGAGTTTAAATATTAGAGTATGTGATATGGCTTTGACCATATGTGTTGGCCTATTTTGATTATTGGATTGTAAATTCATTTTAATTATACATGCATCTGCTATGGTATTACGTGATGAGTTTATAATGATTATAGCATGAATGTGGTAAAGATGTGAGAAAAATCTATGATATCTATTGCATGTGAAATTACCATGGTCATGTCATGTTAGGAATGTTTAACTGCCTAATTTTTCCATGTTGTATGCTATTGTATAAGTATGTGTGCATGTGTTGTGAGGGTGACAAAATGGCTTGGAAAATAGCCTTGTATTTGTCCAGGTTTTTGGACATGGGTTTGGGACACGGGCGTGTCCCTAGCACACGGGCGTGTGCTCTATACCCACACTGGCGTATGAAGTGTAACACCCCAAACCTGGCCCAGACGTTATGACTGGATCCAACATGCCACATCGAAGCGTTCAAAACATTTTATATTGTTGATCCAGAAAAACTTACGTAGTGTTTTAAAAGATAATTTCATTATAGGTTAAAGTGAATGGAAGCTGTGCACCAGGTAGGAAACCGAAAAAGAGGTGGTGAGTCCATCGGACTGCTTAAGTACCAAGCTCCCTTCGGATCCAATCCTAGACATGCATACCGCCATTGCCACACCTTAACGTCATGGATATTTCTAGGAAACCGATTTGATTAAGTCATTTTTAGGAAAAGTGATTAATTTTGGAAAATACTTTCATTGCGGAAGCTTTGCTTGTTGTCGTGTTATTTTGAAATCAATTGTTGTTTTTGAAAACGCGCCCTAAAGCTATCCAATTTCAACAGTTAAAATAAGTAATACCTATCTTAGTAATACATATTAAAACCATCAAAAATAATTAAGCAGCCTTATTACATTTAAAAACCGAAAACTTCAAACGTAAATAAAAGGATGTCCAGTTCACCAGAAGAAAATTAAACTTTCAGAACGGGTGGCCACTCCGAATTCCCTCACAGCTCCAAGCCCACTATGGTTGGGGATTACCTGCGTGGATGAAAATAAAAGGGGTGAGTTTGGGGAAACTCAGTGTGTAAATTAACCCAACCATAGCCTACATCAGCTCAAACCACAAAAATAGAATAAGTTGGCCTTCACCCAGAACAAAATTCAGAATAAAGCCCATAGGCCCATAACAGAACAGATATTACATGTTTATGCAGAAACCCAACCCAGATTCATCCATAACACCCCCGTACCAGCCTTACACCATGTGGGGAGACTACTCGACCCACTCAACCGCTACACACCACAAAAATCGCAGCGAGGCTGCCAGATATTGTGACGAAGTCACCAGATACAGATATTGTGGTAGAGCCACCAGAACAGATATATGTGGCAGAGCCACCAGATCAGATAATTGTGGCATAGCCACCAGGACAGATATATGTGGCAGAGCCACCAGATTAGATAATTGTGGCATAGCCACCAGGACGCTTCCTCCATAGTATAACCCAAGTCCCCATGCAACAGATATATAATCATGGCATACATCATACAGAATCAGATCGTCATGCTTTTCAGTCAAAAGTAACCCTAGGGGTATAATGGTAATTTTGCATACATAGGGGTATTCAAGTAATTTAACTATTCTTAAGGTTTTCATACATAACATAGCCATTTACGTACGATCAGAAACACTTACCGCATTTTCTTACCAATGTGGGCCCGTTGGCCCATTATCCCGTTTTTGGCCCATTAAGCCCAAAAATATCGAAATGTACAGAATCGCACACTCTGCAGTCTTATCACTTTAATTTACCATATACATCAAACTATTAATCTCATGAGCATTCATACACTCGCAAGATCTCAAAATATCGGCTTTTCGGCTTGTGCCGATCTAGTCTATAAGAGGGTGTTAGTTACACACTTATTTGCGACGATATGCTGACGAGATCCACACACGAACCGCCTACAATTGGATTACTAACACATTAATCTAACTATTCAAATACGAACTACGTATTAACCCCTTACAATATTCGGCCAACCACACCTACAGATCAGAGTAAGCTTATAATAAATCAATAAGCGACTCATTAACAAATTTCTGTCAGTATTTACCACATAATCATAATTTCACTGCAAGCTGTCTTCCTGAGCAATAGTAACTAAATCATTTATAACTGGAGCTACGAAACTCCAAATCAAGTGCCGTTAATTTTACCTGAAAATAGACTCATATATCTTCTATCCATAAAATTTTCAGAATTTTTGGTTTATCCAATCAATACCAGATTTTTCTCAAAGTTTCCCATGTTTCACTGTTTGACTAATCTGACCACTCTTCATTAAGAATCAAATTTCTCATTGTACAGAATTTAAAATATGTTCTTGTTTTTTTCATTTGAAACTAGACTCAATAAGATTTAATTACATAATTTATTCAGCTTCTAATTCATCTCCCACAATTTATGGTGATTTTGCAAAGTCACGTTACTGCTGCTGTCCCAAGCAGATTTATTACCAGATCACTCTTTCACACATACCTTGCATGCATGTTATTTAAACATGTATATCACCAATAAATCATCACATATCTATGATTTTACTTAAGTATAATCTCCATTTCATCATTTTAAAGCACAACATGTTAGCCGATTTTTCCCTTTAGCATCTAAGGCACATGCATGCTCATTTGTTTGGCTCAACTTCACCTATCTTCCATTTTTCATCAAAAGAACATGAAACATCAACCATTTCCTTCATTTTAATTCATGACTAAATGCTCACAACACAATTAAAAACCAAAATATGCTTCAAGAGTTAAGGTAGAATCAAGAAGAACTCATGAACCTCAAAATAGAAGCAAGGTACCAAGAACTTACCTTCAATTTTCCTCCTCCTAGTGACCGAATACTCAAGAGCTTTCTCCTCTCCTTTCTCTTCTCTAACTTTCGGCTATGATGAACAAAGATGGACAAAACTTTTTTCTTTTCATACTTTTGTTATTTTATTACCCAACATTTTATGACAAAAAATAACCTATATTATTTGTGCCATACCTATGCCATAATGTCAATAAAAAAAATGCCCATAATGCTTATCATGCCCATCATGGAACATTTACCTAACCCATTATCAAATTTTTTTATCAATTTGTACCATAAATTATGGATATCAAGTGCACATATTGTCTTCAACAACATGATGGCCGGCCACTTCTTGTAAAATGGGAGGTTTGACATGCAAATCCTCCTATTTTGCACTACTATTTATTTGGCCACTACAAATTAGCCTATAGCATTTTCAAACATTTTCACATAGGTCCTATTTCATAATTTCACTCACAAATGACAAAATCAAAGCATGAAATTTTGCCAACATTCACAGAATTCCCGAAAATTGGGGCGTTACAACTCTACCCCCTTAAAGAAATTTCGGCCTCGAAATTTACTTGATCCAAATAGTTGAGGGTATTGTTGACGCATAGTCTTCTGATTCCCAAGTAGCTTCTTCCCTTCCATGATTACGCCAAAGCACTTTCACTAACGGGACAGATTTCCTTCTGAAAACCTGAACATCTCGAGCCAATATTTGCACAGGCTCCTCCTCAAAGGTCAAATCAGTCTGAACTTCAATTTCTGCAACTGGCAGGACATGAGCAGGGTCAGAACGATAACGCCTTAACATGGAGACATTAAAAACATCATGAATCCTGTCTAACTCTGGAGGCAATTCCAACTAATAAGCCACTGGGCCTACTCGCTTCAAAACCCGATAAGGTCTAATGAACCGCGGACTCAACTTGCCCTTCTTACCGAACCTTAATATCTTCTTCCAAGGAGAAACCTTTAAGAAGACCATATCACCTACTGAGTACTCAATCTCCTTACGCTTCAAATCTGCATACGACTTTTGCCTATCAGATGCTTCTTTTAACCGATCCCTAATTATTCTGACCTTATCCTCAGTATTAGCTACCAACTTTGGTCCAAGAATTTGTCGCTCTCCTAGTTCAGTCCAACAACTAGGTGTACGACACCTTCGTCCATACAGTGCTTCATACGGTGCCATTCGAATACTCACCTGGTAACTGTCATTGTACCCAAATTCTGCCAACGACAAGTAATCCTCCCAACTACCTCGAAAGTCAATCACGCATCCCCTCAACATGTCCTCCAGAATCTGAATAACCCTCTCTGACTGACCATCAGTTTGGGGATGGAAAACCGTACTAAATTTCAATTGCGTCCCCAACGCCTCATGCAACTTTTGCCAAAATCGAGATGTGAATCTGGGATCCCGGTCAGAGACAATCGAAATTGGGACTCCATGAAGTCGTACAATCTCCGCCACATACAGCTTGGCTAACTTTTGAAGTGAAAAGTCAGTACATACAGGTATGAAATAGGCTGATTTGGTCAACCTATCCACAATCACCCACACCAAGTCTTTCTTTGATGGTGTCAAAGGCAACTCACTCACAAAGTCCATGGTTACCCTCTCCCACTTCCAAAGTGGTATCTTCACCGACTGTAACAGTCCAGAAGGTAATTGATGCTTAGCTTTCACTTGTTGGCATGTCAGACATTTTCCTACAAACTCCGTTACTTCTCGCTTAAGTCCAGGCCACCAGTACAATTCTCGCAAGTCGTGATACAACTTATTCCCTCCAGGATGCATGGCACATAGTCCCCCATGAGCTTCCTTCAATATTGACTGCCTTAAATCAAAGTCCCTTGGAACACAAATTCTTCCTCGGAAACACAGAACTCCATCACCATTTAAACCGAACTCAGAAGTTTCCCCTTCTTTAACTTGTTGAAAACGAGCAACCAAAGACTCATATTCCAACTGCTTTTCCTTAATCTGGTCCACCCAGGTTGGCCTTACTTGTAATTCAGCCAACAAACTGCCATCATCATACAGACTCAAATGAGCAAACATTCCTCTCAGATCAGATACGGTTCTACGACTTAAAACATCGGCTACCACATTAGCCTTGCCTGGGTGATACTCGATTGAACAGTCATAATCCTTAAGCAACTCAATCCATCTCCTTTGCCTAAGGTTCAGCTCCTTCTGAGTCAACAAATACTTAAGACTCTTGTGGTCTATGTATATAATACACCTCTCCCCGTACAAGTAATGTCTCCAAATCTTAAGTGCAAATATCACTGCCGCCAACTCTAAATCATGAGTAGGATAGTTCCCTTCATGAGGTTTAAGCTGTCGTGATGCATATGTAACCACCTTACCCTCCTGCATTAACACGCAGCCCAAACCCACGTGTGATGTGTCACTGTACACAGTAAAATCCTTCCCAGACTCCGGCTGAATCAATACAGGTGCTTCAGTCAGAACTTTTTTCAACTTCTCAAAAGCTCCCTGCTGCTTCTCAGTCCATACAAACGGTACTCCTTTCCTTATGAGTTTTGTTAGAGGTGCTGCCATCATAGAAAAACCTTCCACAAACCTTCTGTAGTATCCTGCCGACCCTAGGAAACTTCGAATTTCTGACACCGTCCTAGGTGGCTTCCACTCCAAAATTGCTTCAATCTTTTGAGGGTCCACCTTAATCCCTTCGGCAGAGACCACATGTCCTAAGAAGGTTACCTCCCTCAACCAAAATTCACACTTGCTGAACTTCACAAAGAGCTCCTTCTCCCTTAACACTCACAGCACTATACGGAGATGCTCATCATGTTTCGCTTCAGTTTCAGAATATACCAGGATATCATCAATGAAGATGACTACAAATCGATCCAAGAATGGTTGGAGCACCCGAATCATCAGATCCATAAATGCTGCAGGAGCGTTCGTCAGTCCAAATGGCATAACCAAAAACTCGTAATGACTATACCGAGTCCTTAATGCTGCCTTATAGATATCTGCCTCCTTGACTCTTAACTGATGATATCCAGATCGGAGGTTGATCTTAGAAAATACAAAATCCCCTCTAAGCTGGTCAAACAGATCGTCAATCCTTGGCAGTGGATACTTATTCTTAATTGTCAGTCTGTTCAACTGGTGATAATCAATGCACATCCGCATTGTACCATTCTTCTTCTTTACGAATAGCACCGGTGCTCACCATGGAGACACGCTTGGCCTAATGAAGCCCCTATCCAACAACTCTTGAATTTGAGCCTTTAACTCCACTAACTCCTTCGGTGCCATCCTATACGGTGCGATGGACACAGGTGCCGTTCCAGGCAACAAATCTATTCCAAACTCAACTTCTCGGTTCGGAGGCAATCCTGAAAGCTCCTCCGGAAAAACATCTTAGAACTCCTTTACGGTCCTAACCTTATCCACTGTCAGTCCCTCCTCTTCTGACTGACTTACAAATGCCAAATAGGCCTCACAACCTTTCCGAGTCCTCTTTTCGGCTCTTAAAGCCGACACCATATTGGACAAATAATCCCTTCGCTCACCTATCACCATAACCTCCTCATCCTTTGTGGTCCTTAACACCATTCGTTTAGCAGCACAATCCAGAGTCGCCTTATGCTTAACAAGCCAGTCCGTTCCCAAAATGAGATCAAACTCTCCGAATGGTAACTCCATCAGATCTCTAGGGAAAATTCTACCTTGAGTTTCTAAGGGTACATCCCTATACAGTTTGTCTACCCTAACCGAGTGACCCAAAGGACTTAGTACAGATACCCCACTCACAATCTCCTCAAAGTGCACACCGAACGACCCAGATATGGCACATGTAACATAGAAATGAGTAGATCCAACATCCACCAAAGCAGTATACGGCATGCTAGAAACCAAAAACGTACCAGTTATGACGTCGGGTGCATCGCCCTCTTCTCGACGGTGAGCTGCATACACCAATGGTGGCTATCGAGCTTCAGCATTCCCAGCAACCTTACCAGGTGCCCCTCGTCTTCGACCATTTCTATTTTTACCCTTACCTTGTCCACGTCCTCTCGGTGGTTATGGTCCACTTCTTACGGGTTGAGCAACTTGAATCTGATCAGCTCTCTGAGACAGTCCTTAACTCTATGCTCCATAGATCCGCATCGGAAACAAGCACCAGAACGTTTCCTACACTCGCCCAAATGTACCTTACCACAGTCCCCACAGATTGATGGTTTGACCACATTCATCGGCACTGCTCGAACTGGTTCCTCCACTCTTGCTCTCTTAATAATCCTATTTGCACCACCCGAGGGTCCTGAATCCCTCCAGAAACAGTTCCGATCCTTCTCCCAATTTTGCTTTTCAGTACGCTTAACCTCCTCAGCGATCCTTGCCTTCTCCACCAAGACCGCGAAGTCTCGCTCCCTCTGCAGAGCGATCAACACCTGAGGTCATCTCTAAGACCATCCTCGAAGCGCACACTTCGCTCATACTCCGTAACAACTATGCCCACGACATACCGGCTCAACCTCAAAAAGTCGGCCTCGTACTCGGTAACTATTTTACCTCCTTGCACTAGATTCAAGAATTCCTTTCTGCGGGCGTCCACATAACTCGCCCCAACATACTTCCCTTTAAAGGCCATCTTAAACCATTCCCAAGTTACCCTATCAGCTGGGGTTCTTTCTCTCACAGTGAGCCACCATTGGTAAGCCTCGTCCCGTAGCAACGATACGGCTCTCTTCAGTTTCTGCTCCACAGAGCAATCCAAGTCATCCATAATTCGTTCTGTGGCCTCCAACCAATATTCTGCCACATTCGAGGCGATACCAGACACACCCCTAAAGATCTCCGCTCTGTTGGCCCGGAGTCATTCAGAAATCGATCCTCGAATTTTGTTGCCTGAACTTGTCCCGGCAACCCTTTCCAAAACACGAAGCATTGCCTGCAACAGAGCGTCATCCCCGACACCACGATCATGAGACTCCACTTCTGTTGCTGATGGTATCGGTGCATCTGCCGCCGGCATATGTCCCGAAGACGAAGATACCGCTCGAGCCCTTCCTCGGCCACGTCCACGGCCTCTTCCACGAGTAGCTCTTGTACTCATATCGTATTATCTGTTTATGAGTTTTATGCATTAACTTAGTATTCCAGTGATTATTACAGATGTTTTATGAATCAGACAGTAATTCAAAGTTTGTTTTCGCAGAATCGAAGTCTAGCTACAGTTTCAATCTCTTATCAGATTTTCCTATGGTTTCAGTAGCATCCTATCTAGAGTGTCCTAGTAGGGTTTCAGTACAGATAGATAATTTAGGAAAATATTCAGAAAAGTTCAGAGTAATACTTACAGGCTTGGGCCGGAGATTCGGAATGCCACCTTCTAAAGATCTAAATTTTAAAAATCGCATTTTTCACAAAAAAAAATTGTTTTTGAAAATCTTTGTTTTTTGTAAACCCATTCCACAGTCGAGTTGTTGCAACCTAGGCTCTGATACCATAAATGTAACACCCCAAACCCGGCCCAGACGTTATGGCCGGATCCGACATGCCACATCGAAGCGTTCAAAACATTTTATATTGTTGATCCAGAAAAACTTACTTAGTGTTTTAAAAGATAATTTCATTATAGGTTAAAGTGAATGGAAGCTGTGCACCAGGTAGGAAACCGAAAAAGAGGTGGTGAGTCCATCGGACTGCTTAAGTACCAAGCTCCCTTCGGATCCAATCCTAGACATGCATATCGCCATTGCCACACCTTAACGTCATGGATATTTCTAGGAAACAGATTTGATTAAGTCATTTTTAGGAAAAGTGATTAATTTTGGAAAATACTTTCATTGCGGAAGCTTTGCTTATTGTCGTGTTATTTTGAAATCAATTGTTGTTTTTGAAAACGCGCCCTAAAGCTATCCAATTTCAACAGTTAAAATAAGTAATACCTATCTTAGTAATAATTATTAAAACCATCAAAAATAATTAAGCGGCCTTATTACATTTAAAAACCGAAAACTTCAAACGTAAATAAAAGGATGTCCAGTTCACCAGAAGAAAATCAAACTTTCAGAACGGGTGGCCACTCCGAATTCCCTCACAGCTCCAAGCCCACTATGGTTGGGGATTACCTGCGTGGATGAAAATAAAAGGGGTGAGTTTGGGGAAACTCAGTGTATAAATTAACCCAACCATAGCCTACATCAGCTCAAACCACAAAAATAGAATAAGTTGGCCTTCGCCCAGAACAAAATTCAGAATAAAGCCCATAGGCCCATAACAGAACAGATATTACATGTTTATGCAGAAACCCAACCCAGATTCATCCATAACACCCCCGTACCAGCCTTACACCATGTGGGGAGACTACTCGACCCACTCAACCGCTACACACCACAAAAATCGCAGCGAGGCTGCCAGATATTGTGACGAAGTCACCAGATATAGATATTGTGGCAGAGCCACCAGAACAGATATATGTGGCAGAGCCACCAGATCAGATAATTGTGGCATAGCCACCAGGACAGATATATGTGGCAGAGCCACCAGATTAAATAATTGTGGCATAGCCACCAGGACGCTTCCTCCATAATATAACCCAAGTCCCCATGCAATAGATATATAATCATGGCATACATCATACAGAATCAGATCGTCATGCTTTTCAGTCAAAAGTAACCCTAGGGGTATAATGGTAATTTGCATACATAGGGGTATTCAAGTAATTTAACTATTCTTAAGGTTTTCATACATAACATAGCCATTTACGTACGATCAGAAACACTTACCGCATTTTCTTACCAATTTGGGCCCGTTGGCCCATTATCCCGTCTTTCGCCCATTAAGCCCAAAAATATCGAAATGCACAGAATCGCGCACTCTGCAGTCTTATCACTTTAATTTACCATATACATCAAACTATTAATCTCATGAGCATTCACACACTCGCAAGATCTCAAAATACCGGCTTTTCGGCATTTTGACTTTTCGGCTTGTGTCGATCTAATCTATAAGAGGGTGTTAGTTACACACCTGTTTGCGACGATATGCTGACGAGATCCACACACGAACCGCCTACAATTGGATTACTAACACGTTAATCTAACTATTCAAATACGAACTACGTATTAACCCCTTACAATATTCGGCCAACCACACCTACAGATCAGAGTAAGCTTATAAGAAATCAATAAGCTTTAATTACATAATTTATTCAGCTTCTAATTCATCTCCCACAATTTATGGTGATTTTGCAAAGTTACGTTATTGCTGCTGTCCCAAGCAGATTTATTACCAAATCACTCTTTCACACATACCTTGCATGCATGTTATTTAAACATGTATATCACCAATCAATCATCACATATCTATGATTTTACTTAAGTATAATCTCCATTCATCATTTTAAAGCACAACATGTTAGCCGATTTTTCCCTTTAGCATCTAAGGCACATGCATGCTCATTTGTTTGGCTCAACTTCACCTATCTTCCATTTTTCATCAAAAGAACATGAAACAACAACCATTTCCTTCATTTTAATTCATGACTAAATGCTCACAACACAACTAAAAACCAAAATATGCTTCAAGAGTTAAGGTAGAATCAAGAAGAACTCATGAACCTCAAAATAGAAGCAAGGTACCAAGAACTTACCTTCAATTTTCCTCCTCCTAGTGACCGAATACTCAAGAGCTTTCTCCTCTCCTTTCTCTTCTCTAACTTTCGGCTATGATGAACAAAGATGGACAAAACTTTGTTCTTTTCATCCTTTTGTTATTTTATTACCCAACATTTTATGACAAAAAATAACCTATATTATTTGTGCCATACCTATGCCATAATGTCAATAAAAAAAATGCCCATAATGCTTATCATGCCCATCATGGAACATTTACCTAACCCATTATCAAATTTTTTTATCAATTTGTACCATAAATTATGGATATCAAGTGCACATATTGTCTTCAACAACATGATGGCCGGCCACTTCTTGTAAAATGGGAGGTTTGACATGCAAATCCTCCTATTTTGCACTACTATTTATTTGGCCACTACAAATTAGCCTATAGCATTTTCAAACATTTTCACATAGGTCCTATTTCATAATTTCACTCACAAATGACAAAATCAAAGCATGAAATTTTGCCAACATTCACAGAATTCCTAAAAATTGGGGCGTTACATGAAGCCTTGATGTAAGAGATTTTCTAAGTTTTTCATGTGTTCTCGGTTGGGTCCCGAACCACTCCGGATGTATGTTTTGGGCCTCGTAAGCCCGTATATGGGACAGATTGTATGTGAAAAGAAAAGTTTTTAATTATTTGAGATTTCATGGCCCTGTTTAGTATAGAAGTGTTAGTAAAATTCAGGTAGCACCTCGAATCCCGTCCCGGCGTCAAACGCGGGCGAGGGGTGTTACATTTAGTGGTATCATAGCCAGGTTTAGTCGGTTCTCAGACTAACCTAGCGTAAGAGAGTCTAGCTATACATGCCATAGTATTACTCATGATAGTGTGATATCTCTTGGCCCTAACAGAACTATTGGTTAAGATAGGAATGAGTTCCAACCGAGCAAATCTTGATAGAGATAAGAGTAAACTTGAGATTATTAAATGATGCTTGTGATATGCTGAAAATGGGAAAGGTATGAAAAGAAATTCATGGTTTTTACATGACCTAGTATTCATTATGTGATACTCTTGAGTTAAAGAATGTGAAATAGTGAAATAAAACAAAGTGAAGTTGTGAAAAGCTCTTTTATGCATGTTAGTATTCATACGATGTTAAATGTCCAACTTGATTTGGCCAAGTGTTTATGAAAAGAAAGAAATTTGCTTGAAGTGACAGAATGTATGTATGAATACTTTCATTGCATGATTAGTAATCAGTATATACATGAGGTTGACATTTATGTCTAGATTAATGAAGTCAAGATGCTAAAATTTTATGCCTTATAATCTTAATTACAGAATCATAAATGTCACAATAGCATGAAAGTTGTAATAAAAGATCAAATTGGGTGGAACGCAGGGAATGAGTACGATCGTTCACTAATGAATTGACGGAAAAGACTATGGTTGGACCATGGCAATACATGAGATTTGTGTTCCAGTGTAAGACCATGTCTGGGACATGGCATCGGCATTGAGACGAGGGCTAGTGTAAGACATGTCTAGGACATGCATCAGCCACAGTATGAGAGCCAGTGTAAGACATGTCTGGGACATGCATCGCGCTCGAGATGTTAGCTAGTGTCAGACATGTCTGGGACATGCGTCGGCTATGAGATGTGCTAGTGTAAGACATGTTTGGGACATGCATCGACACGGTTACATGTGTCAGTGTAAGACCTGTCTGGGACACGGCATCAACACAGATAGAAGAAAGCTAGTACAAGACCATAGTTGGACTATGGCATCAAGTAAACGATGTACTCAAAACCGTAAGACGTTCTCCAATTTGATAAATATTGGAAAGTGATTAGGACTAAATGTGGAAACTTGATAAGACACTAAGGGTAATTTGAGAAAAAAAGAAGTGAAAGTTTGAGTTATGATAAATTCACTTATGTTTAGCTAATATTTGCATGAAATAAAGTTGCATGTATTACTAAGATATGTGAAAATGTGTTCATAACAAGTTGGAAATTTGAAAGGTTTGAATCGATATGTGTAATGCTATGTTGTTGTTGAATATGTATTTGCTTGAGAGTCAAAAGTTTAGAGGCTTTACAATCTTCTCCCCCTTACCAGAACAGAGTTATACGATGAGATTTTCGAGAGATATGTTACATAAACTTGCAAAAGTGCAACTAAAGAGTACAATAATGGAATAGTATGAGATTAGCGAAGACAGAATTAGTTAGAGGAATAATGTCGGACTTGCACAGATGTCTGAGTATGATAGATTCAATTAAACAAAAGTGATGGCTATCTTTCTCTTCTGAGTATTCTATGTTTTCCTCAATTCTGGGGAATACGTATGGTTATCCCTTTCGAATGGAAATTCTATCATACGAGGATGCTAGTGACTGTGATATTAGATGAAAAGCTCTATTAGTCCAGTTAGTTATGATTGACATTTTCCCCATCTCTTCAGATTTCTATTCTGATATATTGAAATGAAGTTGATAGTAAAAATCTATGTGAGATTATTCTGATGTTCTATTGATTATGGTTTATATATATACGGGAATTATATTATCTCTGCCATGAGGAATTCTAGAGTGTCCAGACAGTAGTTTCCTTCTGGTTTTCTCTGAGGGATTTTCCTGATCATCTTTATTGTTTTCTTCTGGATTATATTCTCGAATTTCTGGTATAGTCTTTATATCTTGGAATTTCTTATATTGGCTTTTCTCTCGTTCTTGTTTCGAGAATTATCAAGCTTGGCTTATCTTTACGAGTAATGTTTGACTTGCAATATTAGAATCTGTTATGATTAAGCTTCTGGCTCGACCATAAAAGTGTGGGGATTTCTGTGTCGAGATTTCTTTAAAATTCTTGGGGTAAAGAATGGTTATTCTTCAAAAGTAAATCTGAGTTATGTGCATTTAAGTTTATTCTCTGGTTTGAGAATACCGTTACGTGTTCTTTGGTAAGTAGTCGTACAGTCAGAAATGATGGGGTTTTATTCTTGAAAGTATGTTATGGAAACAATTAGTTGGATTTCTCTTGTTCAAGAGATGTTATAAGTATAGTTATCCTGATTAATAAAGAGACCACATCTATGAAGTTGGAATCATTTGATTCATGTTAGTAAAGTTTCTAAACAGTTGATGATCAGAGTATAGAAATGTGGTTATAAGTGGTAAATTAAACAAGTACAACATGATTCGACTTTTAATTTGGAATTGCAAAGAAGATTTGATTTCTGGTTTCTGTTACTATTATTTCAGAGTAAGATTAGGGTACTGAGAAACTCCAGGCTATGTAGAGAATTGTGTACAGAGTTCACAGCAGTCTTTTGTTTATTCTTCCAAAGGATGTTAAATTGACTATCGGGTAAAGCCGACTATCAGATATATTCAAGATTATAATTGTCAGTGCTGACATTGAAAGAGAAAATTGAGAAATGATTAGTATGAATTTTGTATCGGGATGTCTCTCTTCTCCGGGAAATAAGAGATACCATAATGGATTGTGATAGATTGATGATAGTAGTCCGCATGACTATTTTGGTATATACAGAGGTATTGTTAGACGGATTGGGACGAGTTGTGTTTCTAAGCTTATAGTTCTTAGAATGTCAATTTTCAGTATTTTGAATTGAGCCGAGAATTTTATGGTAATTGTGGAAAGGTTACAGAAATCCTGAGTATGAGCTTCAGCTGAGTTGTTTTGTAAGTTTTGAGAAAAAGATATAAGTGACTCGTGAAAGTAGAGAGCAACTTTTTCTGGTAAGATTTTCGGGGACGAAAATCCCTGAAGGGGGAAGAAATGTAACAGCCCGATTTTGGGCCTAGTCAGAATAGTGGTTTCGGGACCACTATTTCGAGGCCAGAGAAAATTATTTTAGTATAATTTTATGTGTTATAATATAATTTTATAAGTGCATGTAAATTTTGGTAAGTTAATTTTAGCAATTTCTAGTCCAATTTCGAAAAAGGACTAAATCGCGTAAAAGGTAAAAATTGTGTTTTAATACCTAAAAGTGTTAAATTACCTTGTATCTTAAATTGGGGGTATTTAAATTGAAATTAGGCCATTGAAAGTGTGATGGCCGGCCATGGGAGACAAAATTGCTGAAAAGTCAAAATTAGGTGAAATTTGGTCACCAATTTTGACTAGTTTTATTATTAACAAATCAAAAAGAAAAAGCTATCATTTTTCTCTTCTCCTTCACCGAAATATGCAGCAAAGAAAGGATCTTGAAGCTGGAAAATTTTCAGCAACATATTTCCCTTGCTTGTAAGTGATTTTAATGTCTTTGCTTGATGATTTTTACATTGTTGGAACCCCTAAAGCATGAGCTTTCATAAGAGGGGACTATTTTCCAAAATGATGAAGAGTCTAGGGTTTTTCCATGAGAGTAAATGTGTTGTTTTCTGTGTTTTTATGGAAGATTATGAGTCCTAGTTGTTTAATAAACAACTTTTGTGAAAGAAATTGCATGAAAACACCTTTAAAAAGGGCTAGATTGCTAAGTTGTAAATGAGTTGTAATGTGTAAAATAGTTGAAATTATGAGTTGCTATAGTTATGAAAATGGTTCATCTAGACTCAAGGAGTAAAAAAATATGATAAAAATTATTTTACGAGCATTGGGGAAAAAGTGCAAATATGCAAAAGTTTAGGGGTCAAAATAAAAATTTGTAAAAATATGATTTTTAGACCCATATGAATATTGTGACTGATTGGTAGGCTAAATGTGATATTATAGATTAAGGAAATCGAGATTTGGACCTAGAATGGAAAGAAATCGATTAAGGGATGGTTATGTCCTTTTCACCTTTGTGGTATCGAGGTAAGTTTGTATGTAAACAATACCATGCTATACATGTATTTAAATGTTATCATTACATGAATTGTACAGATATTAAGTGTATGTGATTAATAGAAATATGATAAGACAAAGCCTTAATAGACGAGGAAAAATCCAGTTTGAACCTTAGGAATAGAATAGGGTACGAGTGACATGTCACTAGGAATTATGAGTCTAGATGACTAGCTTGAGAGTGAGCATTGAAATGTCATAAGATATGAGGTAGCTTTAGCTACAATTGAGGCACTTATGTGCAAAGGCTTTTCCGAGTATCCAATTAGTATTCCAAGTGTTCAACGGGTAATCCGAGGAAAGAGTTGATGATGGTCCCAATGAGGTAAGTCATTGGTGAGTATGCACTAGAGTTATGTTACGAGTTGTGCAAGTATGTATGCTAAGCCTATGAGAATGCCTTGATATGTGATGATCTATGATGCATAATATGTGTTCTTACCATGATGGATTAAATGATGTTGTATTAATTTTGTGAACAATGATCATGAATGAGTAACTTAGCCTTGATAGATTTGAGTTACTGCAGTAGTATAATTTTGAAAATACACTAAAAATAGTAGAAAATGAGTTAGAGGTAGAATAAAATATGGGATTAAATCTTAATGAGTCTATTTTCACATGGAAGAAACAGGGGAAGAAAAAGAAATCTATATTGTGTGATATTTGAATTCTTGTAAAACAAAGTCTGAATGAATTCGAGATCCCCTTTTCTGACTTTAGAAATTTACCATAAATTGTAACAAAATTATTAAGAGTCATAACTTACATGCATGGATTCCTTATTGAGTCTATTTTTAAGGGAAACAAACGACATGGTCATTGGAATTCTGTACAGGGATAAATTTGGTTCGTAGTGTACAAGGGTCAGAGTAGTCATACCCTGAAATAGGGGAGACTTTAACTAATAAACTGTACTAAATGGCTCGACCAAAAATTTTGGAAATTTTATGGAAGAAAGGTAAATTAGTCTAGTTTCATAAAAAAATTTACGGAACTTAATTCAGAGTTTTGTAGCTCCAGAGATAAATAATTAAGTGACTGTTGCGCATGAAGATAGCTTGTCATGAACTTGAGAATATGTTGTAAACATTGATAAAACAAGTTAATGAGTTGCTTATTGTTTTCATATAACTAAGCGAAAGCTTACCCCCCTTCTTTCCCATGTTCTCTAGGGTTTCCAGGTTTGTTTGGGTTGGAGTTCGTCGGAGATATTATCACACTGTCAAGCTAACGCTATTGGTGTAGTGATTTCAAGTACTTTGAGTCTATGGCATGTATAGGAGTTTAAATATTAGAGTATGTGATATGGCTTTGACCATATGTGTTGGCCTATTTTAATTATAGGATTGTAAATTCATTTTAATTATACATGCATGTGCTATGGTATTACGTGATGAGTTTATAATGATTATAGCATGAATGTGGTAAAGATGTGAGAAAAATCTATGATATCTATTGCATGTGAAATTACCATGGTCATGTCATGTTAGGAATGTTTAACTGCCTAATTTTGCCATGTTGTATGCTATTGTATAAGTATGTGTGCATGTGTTGTGAGGGTGACAAAATGGCTTGGAAAATAGCCTTGTATTTGTCCAGGTTTTTGGACATGGGTTCGGGACACGGGCGTGTCCCTAGCACACGGGCGTGTGCTCTATACCCACACAAGCGTATGAAGCCTTGATGTAAGAGGTTTTCTAAGTTTTTCATGAGTTCTCGGTTGGGTCCCAAACCACTCCGGATGTATGTTTTGGGCCTCGTAAGCCCGTATATGGGACAAATTGTATGTGAAAAGAAAATTTTTTAATTATTTGAGATTTCATGGCCCTGTTTAGTATAGAAGTGTTAGTAAAAGTCAGGTAGCACCTCGAACCCCATCCCGGCATCGGACGCGGGTGAGGGATGTTACATTGTATTCTGAGAAATCTAGAGTTAATTCAGTTGATTTTGAGTGAGGCTCACAGTAGTAGATTCTCTGTACATCCGAGGAGTACGAAAATGTATAACGACTTGAAGCAATTATACTGGTGGCCAGGAATGAAAAGAGATATTTCTGATTTTGTTTCTAAATGTTTGATCTGTCAACAAGTTAAAGCTGAACATCAGGTGCCATCAGGTCTGTTGCAACCGATTATGATTCCGGAATGGAAATGGGATCGAGTGACCATAGATTTTGTTTCAGGTTTACCCCTGTCTCCGAAAAAGAAAGATGCAATTTGGGTTGTAGTTGATCGTTTTACGAAATCAGCTCATTTATTCCAATCCGGTTTGATTATTCACTTGATAAGTTAGCTGAGCTTTATATTTCTGATATTGTAAGATTGCATGGTGTACAATTGTCGATTATGTCAGATAGGGATCCGAGATTTACATCGTGATTCTAGAAGAATTTGCAAGATACTCTGGGTACTAAATTGCATTTCAGCACTACTTTTCATCTGCAAACAGATGGTCAATCTGAGCGGATTATTAAGATACTCGAGGATATGTGGAGATGTTGCATTCTTGAGTTTGAAGGTACGTGGGAACAATATCTACCTTTGATTGAATTTGCTTATAATAATAGTTTTCAATCGAGCATTAAAATGGCACCGTATAAAGCCTTATATGGTAGAAAGTGTAGAACTCTGTTATACTGGTCTGAGCTCAGTGAGAATAAGATTTACGGGGTTGATCTGATAAAAGAAACAAAACGGAAAGTGAAAATAATTCAAGATAGTCTGAAAGCTACCTTTGATCGTCAGAAATCTTATGCGGATTTAAAATGAAAGGATATCGAATATGAGATTAGTGATAAAGTGTTTCTGAAAGTATCTCCGTGGAAGAAACTATTCCGATTCGGTAAAAAGGGCAAGTTGGGCCCGAGGTTCATCAGACAGTATGAAATCATTGAGCGAGTTGGGCCGGTTGCTTATAGATTAACATTACAGTCTGAGTTAGAAAAGATTCACAATGTATTTCACGTATCGATGCTTCGACGATACAGATCTGATCCTTTGCATGCAATTTCTCCGTCTGATATTGAAATCCATTCAGATATGACTTATGAAGAAAAGCCGATTTGTATTCTGTCTCATGAGATTTAAGAATTGTGTAATAAGAGAATTTCGTTAGTCAAAGTACTGTGGCATAGACACGGAGTAGAAGAGGCTACATGGGAGCCTGAAAATGCAATGAAACAGCAATATCCGAATCTGTTTAACGGTAAGATTTTTGGGGACGAAAATCCCTAAGGGGGGAGAATTGTAGCAGTCTGATTTTGACCCTAGTCGGAATAGTGGTTTCGGGACCACAAATCTGAGTGTAAAAAATATTTTAATATTATTTTTTGTGTCTATGATATGAGAATTTGCATCTGTGAAATTTCTGTGATTTAATTTGTCTGTTTCTGTGCTTAATTATGAAAAAGGATTAAATCGCGAAGAGTGTAAAACTTGAGTGCTAGATGATAAAGCACTTATTTGGCTTGGCTTTTAAAATAAAGGTCCTTGCATGTCAATTGTACCATTTGTTTAAATGGTGGACAATTATGGGCATTAATGGATGGAAATTTATGTTTTATTAACAAGGGAAAAATGGGAAAATGGTTAATAATGTTAATTAAAAATGAAAAAAAAACAAAGATGGGCTTATTCTCATGTCCGTTAATCGAAAATCAGCAAATGAAAGAAATGTTTGAAGCTTTTGTATATTCGGCACTTTGATTGATAAATTAAGGTATGAATTTTTGCCCTTTTTGATAATTTCTACGTTTCTGTGATCGTTACTTTGTGTTCTTCAAAGCCCATGTTTGAATTTCTGTTTCTGTTAAAGATTTCATGAAATGCCATTGTTGATATCATGAGTTTTGTGATGTTTTTGGATGAATTATGAAGGCTTGTTAGATGGGTTATATGTTTTATTCTTGAATTTTTGATGAAATGAGCTATTTGGGCTAATTTGTGAAAATGAGGTTTTGAAGGACTAATTTGTGAATTAAACATGTTGTATGGGCTTATATGGAAGCCATGTATATTTGGCCAAGCTATAGTCTTGGTGAATTTGGTATATTTGTGAATTTGTGAAAAATGGACTAAAGTGTCAAAATTTGAAATTATAAGGGCTAAATTGTAAAGTGCCCTAAATATGTATTCATGGACTATTTTGAAAGAAATATATGATTGAATGGTTGAATTTGAATTGTATTAGATCAAGAACAAAGAAAATCAAACTTAGATCTAGGGAAGTCCAAAGTAGTCGAATAGTCGACTCATTTTCATCCGAAATCCATATGAGGTAAGTCAAACTACACTTATGTGTTAAGTTGATTAAATTGTGCGTTTATAAATTGTTATCTGTATTGGACAGCCTTGAGAGCCTGATAAAAGAACATTGGTATTAATCTGAATTATCGTGTAAGACCGTGTCTGGGACACACGCATCGATTTGAAATTTACGTGTAAGACCATGTCTGGGACATCGGCATCGCATCTGATTTCGCATAAGACCCTGTCTGGGATAGAGGCATCAATACTGAATTACATGTAAGACCATGTCTGGGACATTGGCATTATACTCGTTTATGAATATTTGTATCGTTTCTGAACCGTCTGATGGCAAAGTATGAGATATGAAAATGAACATATGAAATGTGTAATCTATACAGGTATGTTTGTATCGTACTTAATTTCTAAATATGAAAGATTCTGTTTCTGCGAAGTAGGTTCGAAATCATGGAAATGAATATGATATGCATACAAGCAAATGAGCATGGTTAAGTTTATGAACAACTCTGAGAAATGGCTATGAATTCTTATTGTTGTTTTGAACTACATATATATACTTTAGTAATTAGACCATTTGTATGTGGCTTACTAAGCTCTTCGTAGCTTACTCTGTGTGATTTCTATCTGTATTTTAGTTGTCGTAGCTACTGAAGGCTCGGGGATAGTCAAGGATTGTCACCACACTATCGAACTCATTTTGGTACTCTTGAAGTGTAAATATTGCTAAGTATGGCATGTATAGGCTAGAATGTCTATGTATTAAGTTTTGAATTGTATAAAAAGTTATGCCATTTGAATTGGCTAGCAAATGATATGTTTGTGTATTGTTTTGGTGTATGTGGTAATGTGCCATGTTCTAATGAGTTTTGGTCAAATTTGAGTATGGAATTGGTTGGAAATGTTGGTATAATTGTTGCATATTAATGCTTGTAGGATTGGAACCATATGGGGTGGCAAATTGGCTTAAACCAAGCCTGCATTGTGCCACATAGCCAGGGAACACGGGCGTGCCTTGTGGCTGTATGAAAAAGTTAGTACTAGTTAAATTTTACACGGTCTTGGCACACGGCCGTGTCTGTTGGCCGTGTTAAAAAGTCAGTATAGGACCTCCTTTTGGCATGGTTGGACCACTTAGGCGTGTCTTGTGCCTGTGTGAGTCACACGGGTGTGTGACTTTGTTAGTTTTGAAAAGTTTGATTAAGTTTTGAAAATTCTGAATGGGTTCGGTTTAGTCTCGACCTTCCCTAAATGTATGTTTGAGGTCTCGTAGACCATCTTAATGGATGAATTGTTGATGAATCCAAATGTATTAATGTTATATGATATCTGTGAATCTGTGTTGTTCGGAAATGCTCTGCCTGTCCGATGACACCCCTTACCTATTCCGACAACGGTTACGGGATAGGGGTGTTACAATATCCATTGAGATTCCGAGAAATTCAACGAGATTAATATGAGAAATGAGATAAAAGGTTCTTGCCATGATGCATAATGTATGTTATATGATAATATTATGATGCATATGAGTTGTCATGTTTGGACGAGTGCAGTGCTAAATGATAGCAGAGGCAAGTACTCGAAACCCATGAGCACGTGTTTGACATGTGAAATGAAATGGATAAATAATATTTATGAGAATAATTTCTATGACAAATTTGTGATGGCTATTATCTTTTTGCACTAAGACAGATTTTGTACACCAGGATTGGTCCGACTTTCAAAATCCACCAAAAATTTTGGAAATTGAATTAAATACTAAATAAAATATGTAATTAAAGCTTAATAAGTCTAGTTTCACATAAAGGAAATGATGTAAGCAAAAGAATTCTGTATCATGAGATATTTGAATTATTGTGAGATAGAGTTAGAGTGATTCCAGACTCCCTTGTCTCAACTTTGGAAAATCACTAGAAATTGTAAAAAAAATAATTTTGAGTTGAAATTTAGATGAATGAAATCATTAATGAGTATACTTTCAGGAGAAAGAGACAGGAACATTATCTGAGTCTCGTACTAGGAGATAAATAAATTTTAGTGAAGAAAGGTCAAAGTTGTCAAATACCAAAAAAGGGGAGACTTTGAATAATAAACTGTACTTATTGGCTAAATAAAAAATTCTTAAAATTTTATGATAAGAATAGATATGATTCTAGTTTTTGGGAAAATTAACGAATATTAATTTGGAGTTCCTTAGCTCAAGTTATAAATAATTTATCAACTGTGACTTGAGTAGACAGCTTGACCAGAATATGAATAAAAACATAATTATAGTTATTTTACCTAAGGAAACATGTTATTATAATGCTTATTATTTTCATATGAACTAAGTAAGCGTAAAGCTTACTCCCCCTTTCCATTTTTTTCTAGTTTTGATAGGTCAGCTCGGGATTGGAGATCGTCGGAGGTAGCATCACACTATCGAGCCTTTACCCTTGGAGTATTGACATGTATATGTTAAACGTGTTCAAGTGAGTGGCATGTATAGGGACTTGGTTTTTCTATGATCGATGTTGTTGTGATTAGCCAAATGTATTGTCTTATAATGATTTGTTGTATGTAGCCATGAGATGTGGCTTATAATGATTTTGGCTTGTAAGCCTATTCATCCATGATATGTGTAAATGTCTTGTGATGTTGGTATGTGATTATGCTTGTTCACTATGTATAAGAAGTATATGGCATATGTACATGGTGAATGCCTTAGGACCATTCGAGGTGGTCATGGCCATGGAATAAATGTGTGATATGGTAATAAGTTGTTAGTGCCCTAAACATGGATGTTTAATTTATAAGTTAATATTGAACAAGGGCAGTCCACATGGACGTGTGCCATGGCTGTGTTTAAAAGTCAGTGTTGCCCACGGACTAAGGGCATGAGCGTGCCCCAAGCCACACGGGCGTGTGAGTCCACACGGCCCATCTACACGGGCATGTGACACTCCTAAGCTAGAAATTTTTAAGTTGCCCAAAGTTTACCGAATGTTTTCGGTTTTGTCCCGAACTGCCCTAATGTAGATTATAGGCCTCAATGGCCTGTATAAGGGACGATATGCATATGTTCTAGAAGTTTTAATTTTTGGGCAAAATTTGGTGACTCGATTTTGTATGTTTATGAATGTTTAAGTCTGGTAATGCCTCGAGCCCTGTCCCGGAGTTGGATACAGGTGAGGGGTGTTACATTTTGAGCATCCAATACTTTTCTCTTACTCCCCCAAACTTAAGCACAAAAATATTCTAGATGAAATAAGTCTAAGGTTTGGGACAAATAAAGATAAGTATTAAAATACGAAAGGACTCATTAGTGTAGGGTTCAAAAAAAAATAAAGGTCATATAGTTCAAAAGTAGGGTTTCATGGGATAAATATTAACAATGTTGGCTTGAAAGGCTTAAACGATTTGAAAAAAAATGCCTAAATCATTTTTAAATTACCATGCCTCTTAGGATTTCGCCTTAAGGAAATTACTAAGCTAATTCTAAAAACTTAAACTTTCATGCATGCTTAGTTTTTCTTCTAAGGAATTAAAATTTTTTTCATGACAACCTTTATACACAATCGGTAAGATCTACATACATATCATAAATTATTTAGCATACAAATACTTGAAATAATAAGGATTTATGCATATACTAGAGTTAACATTGTTATGCAAAAAAAATAAATTTTGAGCAATTTTTACTTAAAACATACCTTTATGAACAAAATTAATTATCTCTATTACAATATGGTCCCCCCCCACTAAAGAAAAACAATGTCCTTATTGTTTAAAAGCATAAATCAAAGGCATAATTGCAAAAAAAAACTCAACGTTTAGGGGCTTTTTCTTTTGTACCATTAACCTTTTTATTTTTTAATTGACAACCTTAACTTATGATTTTTTCAGAAATCAATCCAATTTATGGTAAACATGAGTTGATCAAAAGGGTTGGAGTTTATGGATCAAAGATAAATTCTAGAAATTTAGGCACAAAGTCAAAAAGGTTAACGTGAGAGTTTTCTAAATGCACCCCTTATTGAGTCGTTTCGTATTTTTGCATATATCCAATAAGCTTGTTGTTGTCAATGTATATGCTATAGCATGTCCATGATTGTGGATTGGTCTGGCTGTGTAATAGTGCTAGATGATGGAAAGGTGGGTATCGGATCGGTCCACTTTAGATTAACAGGACTAGTTGGTGTTACAAAGTCAGGAAAGGTAGTTAGTTCTAACTCATTAACAGGTTCCAATATGTTTGGATAATTGGGCAGTTTTGCTCTGGTTGGTCTGTTCTGCTTACTTCTGCCCAGCAACATCACCCACTATTTTAGCTAAATTAACATCTGTTATACATCCTTAGTTGTATCTTGCTCTAATATCTATCTTTAGATAGGTGTGAGATTGTAAACATAGTAAAGTGATTAATGATAAGAAATAGGCAAAACCAGGTTGCTTTGCAGCACACTCCCAAATTTCCTTAAGGATGATTCTTTTGATGTCAATGGACATAAAACTATATGAGATAGTGGAACTATATGAGATGGACATAAAAATAAATTAGAGGAAATAGAACCAAACCTTTGCTGATGGTTTCAGAAACTCCCTTTGGTAAATATGATTACTAAAATTTGAACTTATCTATTTGGTTCCAGGAATCGTAACTTCTTGCAGAACTTCTCTAAGCATCTTCTAATCAACATTTTGCAACATAATAGTATAATCATCGTTATTGATGTTAGGCAATTCAAACAGATAATTAATACAAGCTGAAGTTAGAGTTACCTTCTTTCCTCAAACATATACTCTATTGTAGTAGATGAAGTTAGGTTTGCATAGAATTCCCAAAGTAATTCTTCTTTTGGAGGTGGTCTGACATCACAAAATAAATTCCATTTCAATGCATATACTGTCTTCTGAATGATTGGCAACACTGTTGTGTAATCAACATTGGTCAAGCTAAACCCTTTGTCAGAAAGCCTCAATTGATTCTTGAAGATAGATTCAAACCTCTCCCTTGCTTCTTTAGTACGGAATCAATTTTGAAGTTCAATAGGTTGGGATGTAGAACTTCTTCTCTTTTGGGGCATTATGCGAATAGTAGGTGTGAAGGCTTGGGATTTTTGGAAAATTGGTGAGAGTTGAGTCAATGGGGTATTCGGCAATAATGGCAATGATTGATAATAATAGTGGTGCAGTGACTAAGAGTAGTGCTGTAACACCCCGAACCCGAAACCGACACCGGAGTCGAACACGAGGTGTTAACTGGCTTTAACCCCTTACAAAATTTATTTTCCAGACACTGCCCAATCTGTGTACTAGTCGTTTTAAAAATCATATCTTGAGTTTCGTAACTCGAAAATCAGTTTCGTAATTTTTCCCAGAAACTAGACTCATGTGCCCATCTATGTATTTTTTTCTAGAATTTTTGGTTGGGCCAATTAGTACAGTTTATTAGTCAAAGTCTCCCAAGTTGCAGGGGTCGACTACACTGACCTTTTCCCATTACGACTTGGATATCTCCCTGCACGGGACTTCAATACTGATGCCGTTTGTTTCTATGAAAACTAGACTCAGAGAGGAATCTGTACATATATGGTACGACCCCTAATTATCTCTGGTTAATTTATAATGAATTTCAGAAGTCGGAGCAGGGAATCCAGAAACCGTTCTGGCCCTGTCCCACAAAAATCTGATTATCTCTTAATATACTGCCCATATGATCTTTTCGTTACTTCCTCATGAAAGCAGACTCATCGAGCTTCGATTACATAATTTATTCATCAATTAATTACACTCCTACTATTTTTAGTGATTTTTCAATCTCATGACACTGCTGCTGCCAGCATCTGTTACGAAAGTAACTAGGTCCATTTCATGCCTACCCTTGATCCAACTCAATCGAACATTCGTGCCATTTTCGCATGGCTTAAAGTTTACATGCCATAATTCAAACACAACGTACTAGCTTATACATGCCAAAATGATCTTCTAAGCACACTAAGAAGAAAGTACCAAAACTTGCTATCCGGTGTGATGACTTCGATGACGGCCCGACCCCGCAAAAAAAATAGATGAGTCCAAGCAACCTATAATGGGTGACAAGGAAACACCGGGTGAGTTTATAACTCAGTAAGTCATAAGCAATGCACTACTATACATCAATAACATTATCACAAGAGGAAACAAAATGGAATGAGACAATTTACTCCATCCATACCGAACCATGCCATAGTTCCTCCAACCTATCGATTCAATTTCATATCAATTCATGCATTCACAATCCATATACTCATCAATAGGACATTGAAGCATTTTCATAAATCAATTTATTTTCGTTACAATCAAACAACAAAACGGCCTTTCACCCATCCTACGATAAATTTTTATGTACGTGACTTCAAGTATAGTTGTCACATAGGTTCAACTTACCGAGCTCAACACCAAGTATAAGCATAGCACATATTAGCCATGTACTCAAGACACTTACCCGATCCGCTGTCCGCGATCGACTCAATGGTGTCGCACACATAGTGTCCATAATGATTCACGAATGTATATTGAGCCCGCACACTCAGTGCTATATAATCCACTCGCACACTTAGTGCTACGTAATCAAATCGCACACTTAGTGCTACATAGTCAGACTCGCACACTTAGTGCCGCATGGTCAATTCGCACACTTAGTGCATCATATTCATTTCGCACACTTAGTACAACATAGTCGAATCGCACACTTAGTGCTGTACAATTTAATCCCGCGCACTTAGCGCCAATCTCATGGTCATAAATGGTTATCCCGCACGTTTAGTGCCGAGATCAACAACTCAGTACATCTTACCTCTTTTCTTTCATTCAACAATTTCATCATCACATACGTAAATGCATATATATATATATGTATATTTATTCATTCCATTCAGCATCAATACATACACATTATGACCATTTGAAATAATACCAACTACATGCTTAATGACTTACCTCGTGTTGGGTAAGACGGTTCCAACTCGGCTACTCGATAACCTTTTCTTTGCCTTTGCTCGATTCACCTCCTTTAACTCCTTGAGCTAAATCAATAATTTAACTAGTTTAACCACCTTGCTAAATATTTACAATCCAATTTCACATGTATATGTATGTTAGTATATTCGGCCAATAACCTCATGCAACTACCAAAGCCGAATCAACTAAATATACTTATGAATATATATATATATCATCATCGAAATCACCTAAGCTTAGACATCAATTTTTAATTCCAAGCAAGTTGCCGAATGCAACCTTACTAAATTTTCATGGATTCAATATACCATTACCATGGGATCAACAACCAAAAATTCATAGACAATTTAGGAAAATCACATTACAAATCTCAAATTCAAGCAAAGACCATGGCCGAAATGCATGTATACATGTACAATGTCAACTATAACATCATTTAAGTCCACCTATAACTACATTTCTTAAGTTCCACATCTTAATGCCCATTATAGCCACTCCCCTAGTCTAAATCTAGCAATCGGCAACACCACCTTTCCACTATGTTAGCCGAATACTCATTCTCTTCCTAGTCCTAAGTTCGGCACCTCCAACAAAATAGCTTAACAATTTTCAACTTTCATGCTAACATAACAAGCAACTTAACACATCCATATAACTAGCATGCTAATAGCATCAAGGTATCAACTAGCTTTTATTTTTAAACTCCTTAGCCGAATCCTAACTCTCCAACAACCCCAAATCCAACCATGGAATAGATAGAATCTAGACTCATCACCCCAAAGGTAGGGTAAGCTTCCAAAAATATCATTGAACATACCTTGGTCTAAAGGACCACCTTGGCCGAATCTTGCTTCCTCTTCTTCCTCTAGTTAGAACAATTGCAAAAGAAAGAAAATATGAACACTCCTTCTTCCCTCCTTATTAAGCATTCAAACTCCCTCATTTTTCATGCCACAACATCAAACACTCCCCCTAGGCACAAGCAATGGCCGAATTCCTTCCAAGTTCTTTTCTCCCCTTCTTTTTCTTGGTTTTTCGGCTAGGAGATGGCAAGTATGACACCCATTTTTTTTTTGTTCCCTTTTCTATTATTATCCCCATCATTTGTTCACCAAAGAAACATATTAAATTAGAATGAGTGGAGCATCATCACTCCTTGGCCGGCCACCATGAATTTTATGGGCAAATTGACATGCAAAGCCATGCTTCCTCAACCTATTATTAGTTAATCCTTATAATTCATCTATCATCTTTTCTAACTTCGTCAACTAGGTCCTTTTTGAATGAATTCACAATCCTAATGCTAATATTAAGCATTTAATTTCTCATATATTCACTGTCACACAACAATTTATGCAATTAAAACACGAAAATAAATTTTTGGCTCGGTAATGTGGTCTCGAAACCACATTCCGACCAAGGTCTAATTTGGGTTGTCACAACTCTCCCCCACATAAGAAATTTTCGTCCCCGAAAATCTTACCGGTAAATAGGTTTGGGTATCGTTCTTTCATCGAGCTCTCGGTTTCCCAGGTTGCTTCCTCGATCCCGTGTTTAAGCCACAACACCTTAACCAACGGAACCCTTTTATTTCGCAACTCTTTCACTTCACGAGTTAGGATACGAATCGGTTCTTCTTCATAGCTCATATCAGCCTGAATTTCAACCTCCGACGGACTAATTATATGCGACGGATCAGATCGATAGCGTCGAAGCATCGAAACATGAAAGACATCGTGAATCTTTTCAAGCTCAGGGGGCAAAATCAATCTATACGCAACTGGCCCCACTCGTTCGGAGATTTCGTACGGCCCAATGAATCTCGGGCTCAACTTGCCTTTACAGCCAAATCTGAGTACCTTTTTCCAAGGCGAAACTTTGAGGAACACTTTATCTCCCACCTGATATTCAATGTCCTTCCGTTTCAGATCCGCATACGATTTTTGACGATCTGTGGCTACCTTCAGACTTTCACGGATTACCTTTACTTTCTGTTCGGCATCTTTAATCAAATCAACTCCGAAAATTTTACTTTCACCGAGCTCGGTCCAAAACAATGGTGTACGGCATTTACGACCGTACAAAGCCTCGTAAGGTGCCATCTTAATACTTGATTGAAAACTATTGTTGTAAGCGAATTCAATCAAAGGTACATACCGTTCCCATGAACCACTAAACTCAAGGATGCAGCATCTCAGCATATCCTCGAGTATCTGAATTATCCGCTCGGATTGACCATCGGTTTGGGGATGAAAAGCGGTGCTAAAATACAGCTTGGTACCCAAAGCTTCTTGCAATTTCTTCCAAAATCGCGAGGTGAATCTCGGATCTCTATCCGACACGATAGAAATAGGTACTCCATGTAATCTCACAATCTGAGTAACATACAATTCGGCTAGTTTATCCAATGAAAAATCCGTACGCACGGGGATAAAGTGAGCCGACTTAGTCAGCCTATCAACAACAACCCAAATCGCATCCTTCTTACTTGAGGACAATGGCAGTCCGGACACAAAGTCCATTGTGACTCGGTCCCATTTCCACTCGGGTATCATGATCGGCTGAAGTAATCCTGAAGGCACTTGATGTTCCGCTTTCACCTGTTGACATATTAAACATCTCGAAACAAAGTCGGAGATGTCTCGCTTCATACCATGCCACCAAAACCGACGTTTCAAGTAGTTGTACATTTTCGTGCTCCCCGGGTGAATTGACATTCGGCTACAATGGGCTTCGTTCAGTATCATCGGAATGAGTTCCGAATTCCTTGGAACGCACAAACGACTTCTAAACCTCAAACAACCATCATCATCAATCTGAAACTCCGATTCCTTGTTCAGAACACACTCAGCTCGTTTTGCAACCAATTCATCATCAACTTTCTGAGCTTCACGAATTTGATGAGTCAATAATGGTTTGGCTTTTAATTCAGCTACTAACACATTGTCAGGTAGAACAGACAAGTGTACATTCATCGCTCGCAAAGCAAACAGTGATTTCCGGCTTAAGGCGTCCGCAACCACATTAGCCTTTCCCGGGTGGTAATCAATGACAAGCTCGTAATCTTTCAACAACTCAAGCCAACGTCTTTGTCGCAGATTCAAGTCTCGTTGAGTCATCAAATATTTGAGACTTTTGTGATCCGAAAACACATGGCACTTCTCACCAAACAAATAATGTCGCCATATTTTCAATGCAAACACAATGGCGGCTAGTTCGAGATCATGGGTCGGATAATTTCTCTCGTGTGGCTTCAATTGTCTCGACGCATAGGCCACAACTCGACCTTCCTGCATCAATACGCAACCCAACCCAAGTAGGGATTCGTCACTATAAACGACAAACTCTTTACCCGATTCGGGTTGCACCAAAATTGGAGCTTCAGTCAGATGAGTTTTCAGTTGATCGAAGCTTTTCTGACATTTCTCCGTCCATTCAAACTTAACATCCTTCTGAAGTAGCTTTGTCATTGGTGTGGCTATCATCGAGAAACCTTTGACAAATCGTCGGTAATAACCGGCGAGCCCTAGAAAGCTCTGGACTTCGGTAACATTTCTCGGAGGCTTCCAGTTAAGTATGGCTGAAATTTTGCTCGGGTCAACTCGAATACCCAATGCGGATACCACATGACCCAAGAAGCTAACCTCTCTTAACCAGAACTCACACTTACTGAACTTAGCATATAACTGCTTATCCCGCAAAATTTGCAACACTTGCCTCAGATGCTCAGCATGTTCGGTCTCATCTCTTGAATAGACCAAGATGTCATCAATAAACACAACTACGAACCGATCCAAATACGGCCTGAAGATCCGATTCATCAAATCCATAAACACCGCAGGGGCATTAGTGAGCCCGAACGGCATCACTAAGAACTCGTAGTGACCGTACCTCGTTCTGAAAGCAGTTTTGGGTACGTTCGAATCTCGAATCCGCAACTGATAATAACCCGATCTCAAATCTATCTTTGAAAACACCGATGCTCCCTTTAATTGATCGAACAGATCATCAATACGCGGTAACGGATACTTATTCTTTATCGTCACTTTATTCAGTTGACGATAATCAATGCACAACCTCATGGTTCCGTCCTTCTTTTTCACGAACAATACTGGGGCACCCCAAGGTGAGAAACTCGGTCGAGCGAAACCTTTATCCGTCAATTCTTGCAACTGAGCTTTCAACTCTTTTAACTCGGTTAGTGCCATACGATACGGAGCGATCGAAATAGGCGTAGTTCCAGGTACAAGCTCAATACCAAACTCTACCTCCCGAACAGGTGGCAAACCCGGTAACTCTTCAGGAAAAACATCCGGGTATTCACAGACCACCGGCACCGATTCGGGTTTCTTTTCTAACTCCTTGTCATCAAGTACATACGCGAGGTATGCTTCGCACCCTTTCCTTACATATTTCTGGGCCAACATTACTGATATTACAGCTGGCAACCCCCTTAAGTCCGCAGACTCAACTCGGATTATTTCGTTATTTGCGCACCTCAAATCGATAGTCTTGCTTTTGCAATTCACAACCGCATCATGCGCGGTTAACCAATCCAAACCAAGAATAACATCAAACTCGTCGAACGGCAAAAGCATCAAATCGGCCGAAAAACAGGATTCTCGGATTATTAGAGGGCATCTCTTACACACTTTATCAACAAGTATGCATTGGCCCAAAGGGTTTGATACTCGAATTACGAGCTCAGTAGACTCAACAGGTAGAGTCTTACTGGTTGCTAAGGTTTCGCATACATATGAATGAGTAGAACCAGGGTCAATCAATGCAATCACATTAGTATCAAAGAGAGTGAAGGTACCAGTGATGACGTCGGGGGAGGATGCCTCCTCTCGTGCGCGAATGGCATATGCTCTAGCAGGAGCACGGTTCTCGGCGCGATCGGCCGTATCAGAAGCCCCCTCTGACTACCACCCCTGCCTCCAAAAATTCTCGGTGGTCTACCTCTAGATGTCACTCCACTAGGTCTTGCACCTTGAATCTTATTCTTCTCATCCAGCTCCGTGCAATCTCTAATGAGGTGATCCTTCGAACCGCATCCGTAACAGGCCCTGCTAGTAGACTTGCCCCAACATTCACCTAGGTGTCGTCTTCCACATTGGGGACATTCAGGTTTCTCGTGACGATTATTGCCCACACTAGCTACCGAAGTAGCTCGGGAGCCCATCGATGGTCTTGCCCTGATGGAAATTCCCGCAGCCGCCCTCGACTTATTAATGTCCTCCCTGAACTTCTTTACAGCTGAGAACGGAGCTTTACCCGTCGATCTTTTACGATAATCTCTAGCTTCAAATTCAGCCTTCCTCTTCTCCTTTCCAAGTTCTTCCGCCTTGCAGGCTCGTTCGACTAGTGTTACGAATTCTTTTATTTCCAAAATACCCATTAGTAGCTTTAAATCTTCATTCAATCCTTCCTCGAATCTTTTGCACATAGCAACCTCATCAGCTACACACTCCCGGGCATACCTACTAAGTCTTACGAATTCATGTTCGTATTCAGATACAGTCATACGGCCTTGCTTGAGTTCCAAGAACTCCTTACGCTTCTGGTCAATGAACCGTTGGCTAATAAATTTCTTCCGGAATTCCGTTTGAAAGAAGTCCCAAGTTACTCGCTCGTTCGGGACTATGGAAATCAAGGTCCTCCACCAATAGTAGGCTGAGCCTCGCAACAAAGATACAGCACATTTTAGACATTCATCGGGTGT
Organism: Gossypium hirsutum; assembly: GCF_007990345.1. Lineage (NCBI taxonomy): Eukaryota > Viridiplantae > Streptophyta > Magnoliopsida > Malvales > Malvaceae > Gossypium > Gossypium hirsutum. The sequence goes on along the minus strand of NC_053425.1, from coordinate 59,648,703 downwards.
GCATGACAATTCATCGAACACCCGAATGGTGTTATCAAGCCAGAACTCGGCCCTTTCGGCATCATCAGTTACTATGGCCTTGAACTCCTCGGCCCCACGCTTCCTAATCAAGTCTACAGGTGGCTTACTCAGCCTCACAGGATCAGCGACTGATGGCCTTACAGGCTCTTGGGGTGGATTATTCAAATTTGGGAATTGTTGGACAGCCGGGTTGGTTCGGGCATATTGCGCGACCCACTCATTCATCATGGTAAAGAAGGCTTGTTTAGCCCCCTCACCTTGATTATTCGCAGATGACTGAGGTTCAACAGGCGGCGTCCCTTGCGCAGGAGCAGCCGCTACGCTCTCAACGTCATCCGCTAGAGTTCTTTCTTCACCGGGATCCATTTACTAATCAAAACAAAACATTTCAACCGTCAGAAGTCATCACCCTTTTAAACATTAACATTATGGCATGTATAGCTAGACTCATACGTGCTATGGTAGTCCTAGAACCGACTAAACCATGGCTCTGATACCAATAAAATGTAACACCCCGAACCCGAAACCGACACCGGAGTCGAACACGAGGTGTTAACTGGCTTTAACCCCTTACAAAATTTATTTTCCAGACACTGCCCAATCTGTGTACTAGTCGTTTTAAAAATCATATCTTGAGTTTCATAACTCGAAAATCAGTTTCGTAATTTTTCCCAGAAACTAGACTCATGTGCCCATCTATGTATTTTTTTCTAGAATTTTTGGTTGGGCCAATTAGTACAGTTTATTAGTCAAAGTCTCCCAAGTTGCAGGGGTCGACTACACTGACCTTTTCCCATTACAACTTGGATATCTCCCTGCACGGGGCTTCAATACTGATGCCGTTTGTTTCTATGAAAACTAGACTCAGAGAGGAATCTGTACATATATGGTACGACCCCTAATTATCTCTGGTTAATTTATAATGAATTTCCGAAGTCGGAGCAGGGAATCCAGAAACCGTTCTGGCCCTGTCCCACAAAAATCTGATTATCTCTTAATATACTGCCCATATGATCTTTTCGTTACTTCCTCATGAAAGCAGACTCATCGAGCTTCGATTACATAATTTATTCATCAATTAATTCCACTCATACTATTTTTAGTGGTTTTTCAATCTCATGACACTGCTGCTGCCAGCATCTGTTACGAAAGTAACTAGGTCCATTTCATGCCTACCCTTGATCCAACTCAATCGAACATTCGTGCCATTTTCGCATGGCTTAAAGTTTACATGCCATAATTCAAACACAACGTACTAGCTTATACATGCCAAAATGATCTTCTAAGCACACTAAGAAGAAAGTACCAAAACTTGCTATCCGGTGTGATGACTTCGATGACGGCCCGACCCCGCAAAAAAATAGATGAGTCCAAGCAACCTATAATGGGTGACAAGGAAACACCGGGTGAGTTTATAACTCAGTAAGTCATAAGCAATGCACTACTATACATCAATAACATTATCACAAGAGGAAACAAAATGGAATGAGACAATTTACTCCATCCATACCGAACCATGCCATAGTTCCTCCAACCTATCGATTCAATTTCATATCAATTCATGCATTCACAATCCATATACTCATCAATAGGACATTGAAGCATTTTCATAAATCAATTTATTTTCGTTACAATCAAACAACAAAACGGCCTTTCACCCATCCTACGATAAATTTTTATGTACGTGACTTCAAGTATAGTTGTCACATAGGTTCAACTTACCGAGCTCAACACCAAGTATAAGCATAGCACATATTAGCCATGTACTCAAGACACTTACCCGATCCGCTGTCCGCGATCGACTCAATGGTGTCGCACACATAGTGTCCATAATGATTCACGAATGTATATTGAGCCCGCACACTCAGTGCTATATAATCCACTCGCACACTTAGTGCTACGTAATCAAATCGCACACTTAGTGCTACATAGTCAGACTCGCACACTTAGTGCCGCATGGTCAATTCGCACACTTAGTGCATCATATTCATTTCGCACACTTAGTACAACATAGTCGAATCGCACACTTAGTGCTGTACAATTTAATCCCGCGCACTTAGCGCCAATCTCATGTCATAAATGGTTATCCCGCACGTTTAGTGCCGAGATCAACAACTCAGTACATCTTACCTCTTTTCTTTCATTCAACAATTTCATCATCACATACGTAAATGCATATATATATGTATATTTATTCATTCCATTCAGCATCAATACATACACATTATGACCATTTGAAATAATACCAACTACATGCTTAATGACTTACCTCGTGTTGGGTAAGACGGTTCCAACTCGGCTACTCGATAACCTTTTCTTTGCCTTTGCTCGATTCACCTCCTTTAACTCCTTGAGCTAAATCAATAATTTAACTAGTTTAACCACCTTGCTAAATATTTACAATCCAATTTCACATGTATATGTATGTTAGTATATTCGGCCAATAACCTCATGCAACTACCAAAGCCGAATCAACTAAATATACTTATGAATATATATATATATCATCATCGAAATCACCTAAGCTTAGACATCAATTTTTAATTCCAAGCAAGTTGCCGAATGCAACTTACTAAATTTTCATGGATTCAATATACCATTACCATGGATCAACAACCAAAATTCATAGACAATTTAGGAAAATCACATTACAAATCTCAAATTCAAGCAAAGACCATGGCCGAAATGCATGTATACATGTACAATGTCAACTATAACATCATTTAAGTCCACCTATAACTACATTTCTTAAGTTCCACATCTTAATGCCCATTATAGCCACTCCCCTAGTCTAAATCTAGCAATCGGCAACACCACCTTTCCACTATGTTAGCCGAATACTCATTCTCTTCCTAGTCCTAAGTTCGGCACCTCCAACAAAATAGCTTAACAATTTTCAACTTTCATGCTAACATAACAAGCAACTTAACACATCCATATAACTAGCATGCTAATAGCATCAAGGTATCAACTAGCTTTTATTTTTAAACTCCTTAGCCGAATCCTAACTCTCCAACAACCCCAAATCCAACCATGGAATAGATAGAATCTAGACTCATCACCCCAAAGGTAGGGTAAGCTTCCAAAAATATCATTGAACATACCTTGGTCTAAAGGACCACCTTGGCCGAATCTTGCTTCCTCTTCTTCCTCTAGTTAGAACAATTGCAAAAGAAAGAAAATATGAACACTCCTTCTTCCCTCCTTATTAAGCATTCAAACTCCCTCATTTTTCATGCCACAACATCAAACACTCCCCCTAGGCACAAGCAATGGCCGAATTCCTTCCAAGTTCTTTTCTCCCCTTCTTTTTCTTGGTTTTTCGGCTAGGAGATGGCAAGTATGACACCCATTTTTTTTTTGTTCCCTTTTCTATTATTATCCCCATCATTTGTTCACCAAAGAAACATATTAAATTAGAATGAGTGGAGCATCATCACTCCTTGGCCGGCCACCATGAATTTATGGGCAAATTGACATGCAAAGCCATGCTTCCTCAACCTATTATTAGTTAATCCTTATAATTCATCTATCATCTTTTCTAACTTCGTCAACTAGGTCCTTTTTGAATGAATTCACAATCCTAATGCTAATATTAAGCATTTAATTTCTCATATATTCACTGTCACACAACAATTTATGCAATTAAAACACGAAAATAAATTTTTGGCTCGGTAATGTGGTCTCGAAACCACATTCCGACCAGGGTCTAATTTGGGTTGTCACAAGTGCCATCAGATAAGGCAATTGGGACGGTGGCTCTTCAGCGTTGCAAAGGGAGGCATTTGGTGGTGCAACAATAAGGGTGTGAAATGGTGAGGGGTGGTCGATGATGGAGGGTTGCGACGATAAGGTGTGACCAGGGTGGTAAGACAATGTGTGACTTTGGTTGTGGGGGAATATGCGGTTGACGGTGATGGCTATTTAAGGGGAAGGAGGCGACAATAAAGGGATTTTAGAGTGGGTGAAGCTAGTGGCGATGGGGGTTTTTAAGAGAGGGTGGCTAATGGTATATGATATGTTGGGTATAAGGGTGGTAAATTTAAAAGGGTAGAGCTATGTTAAATTTTAACTTGAGGAAACAAAACATCATTAAAAAAAACCTTTTATTTATTTTTAAAAATAAAAATAAAAATAAAAATATATATATATGTAAACATATATTCATATATATATATTTATTTTTTATTTTGGTTGCTCAAAATATTTACAAAAAATTACAACCATTTATTAAAAGAAATAAAATAAATAAACAACTCATGGGTCTAGTAAAGTGAGCGAAGTTTTATTCTACCAGACTTCACTACCCCAATAATGTTTAATGCGTTGACCATTTACCTTGAACTTACCCCCTTTACTATCCTGCCATTTGACTGCTTTGCATGGAAAGATTTTGTAACACCTCTAACCCGTATCCGTCACTAGAACAAGGTTACAGAGCATTACTAGAGTTTTCAAATCAAACGGACATAAATTTCAACTCTTCAAATCAAATAAATAAACACATTAAACCAATTAAAAACATACATATTGTCCCTTAAACGAGCCTTCAAGGCCCTAAATACACGTTAGAAGCAAGTCGGAACTAAATAAAAAACTTAGAGAATTTTTCAGAAAACAATGAAAATTTTCAACACTGCATAGGCCACATAGTCGTATGACTCACACGACCAAGAGACATGCCCGTGTCTCAGGCCGTGTGGGCATTCGAAGTAGACACACACGGCCGTGTCCTAGCTTGTGTTCGTGCCTATGTAATATACTGACTTGGGTCACACGGCCAAGCCACACACCCATGTGCCAGGCCGTATACCTTTCGAAGTAACCTCGCATGCCCGTGTGCTAGGTCGTGTAACAACTGACTTGCAACCCTTTGAAAGCTTCATAGGACACACGGCCGTGTCACCTGGCCGTCGACACACACCTGTGTCACACACGGCTGAGACACACACCTGTGTGGACTAAAATAGGCCATTTTACAAGCCATTTTTCTCACACAACTTGTATGTACCTACAACAAAAAATACACATATCACAAGTCATAACAAGGCACCACTTCATGCATAGCCAAGTCATATACAAATGGTACAATATCATACAACCAATATACCCTTAGGTACCTCAAAATAACAATATGTAAACATGTACAATCATGTAATCAATTAGCCAAAAATCAATAACTTCCAATCAAGATTGCATCAATTCAAACATTGAATTGATTTACCATAACTATCAAATAGTACTAAATATGCCATTCAATCACTAACATCATTAGACATATATGCCTTCATAACAAGATATCAATTACCAACCAGTTACTAGACTTATGCAATATGCATATTCAACTGTCATTTCATCTTCCATCATTCAGTTATATTAATCATTCATCAACCATTATGAAGGTAATATTTACGTACCAAAATATAGCATTTCACCAACAAAATGCCAAATCACAAGCCAAGCGGAATTACCATTTCAACAACCAAAATCATGGCCACATTAGCCAAAA